>NC_056751.1:348745456-348975456 GCF_019279795.1 Protopterus annectens
TTGCTGCAAAGAGGAATATATTTTCCCCACAACTGATCTCATTACTGGATCTACTTAGCCACCCCCTGAGTAGGACTAACAACAGCCCATGTTTGGGGCTGTTGAGGGGGATTGAGGCTTCCTCAGGCAGTATCATACTGTTGCTGAAGGATTAATTATGTCCTAAGGACTAATCTTGCCCCTTGTGTGTGCCTGTACCATTCCAGGGGATGGCATGCAATGGGCTTCACAGCATATCATTAATGCCTATACATGCAACTCTGCCAAAGCCCTGCCCACCTGTAACCAACACCCCTGTGTGTCTAGGGATCAACCACAATGCTGCATTCAAGTGCGCAGCCCCCTCTGGGATCGGCATGCCCATTGACCCCCTGACAATGCTATCAAGTGCCTGAACCGCTGGCACAGACTTATAAAGAAGGCTATTATTTTGTGAGCATAATACAATGAGGGATTTTCTATTACTTGGTCAAAATGATGGATTAATTGTAAAAAAATGTAAAACGTTTGACATTAGACAGCAAGAAAAGTGGAATCAAGGTAAACATGAATAAGGTAGAGTGGTCAAAGAATATGAGAAAATGTTAAGCAATAAAAACAATGAGGCTGACAATAAAGAGAAATGTATGAAAAACAATATAAAAAATTTGCTTTTTAGAGAAAAGTGTTCTATAAAAGGGGTAAAAGAATTTACAGCATTTTCTCCGAAACTGTGTAAAATGAGGATGGTAAGATGTTTGCAGTAAAGTGAAAAATGGAGAGCTTATGTGCGAACAAGATGAAATTATGGAGCTAATGGTAAATTGTGTGAAAAAATATATAAGAAAGACGGAAAGACGGAGTTAAATGAGCACGGAAAGTTTAAAAATGGAAATGAAAAGGCAAAATGGTTGGAAAAGGGGGGTTGAAGTAAAGGGACTGGAATAAAGTGTACCAGGACTGGATAGATTAAGAAATGTAGATTACAAAATGATGTCAAAAGAAAATAATAGTTTCCTAAAACTTGAAATGAATGAAGGTTGAATGTTTTAGAGATGAACATTTGTATGAAGGAGTAATACAGTTTATATATAAAAAAGGGAACAAAAAAGATAGATTATACAACTTTCATGAACATTTAAAAAAAAGTTTAGCGTCAGGTAATGTGATGAATGGACGTAAGAGATACTGGATAAGAATGCAAAAATACTAATATTGTTTAAAGAAGAGGTAGACAGTGTAATTAGGGAAACTATTGATAGGCTATTGTATGTAACATAGCAAAGATGTTGCCAAGTATAGACCATGAAAAGGCATGGGAAATGTTACAAAGATGTGGTATTGGAGAACATTTAACAAAAGTTATAAACTTGGTATACAAGGTTATATGAAACAGAATTATGAGTAATGAGTGGTTAGAAGAGGGTGTAAAGGTACAAAAAGGGAGTAAAACAGGGATGTCTGTTGAACAGGGTTTTGTTTACCATGGTAATAGACACTGTAACAATGAATTGGCAGGTTGAATTCGAAGAAGCACAATGAGAAATAAAAGATGGAGATAAAATGCATTTGTGAATGCAGATGATTTGACAGTGCTAATAAACAAATAAAGGGTGAATGAAGGAAATTTTTATGAAAAGGGCTGAGGACAAAGTAGAAAGCTTAGGGTTACAGTTGTAGTAAAAAACAAGGAATTAGGAGATATTGTTTAAGTTTGAGGAGTATATTCAGTGTTGTCTATTTTCGTTCAATTTAATGTTTGGATTGTCGGATCTAATTCGATCCGACCTCAGCACATTCTACCAGAGGTTTTGATCTGAGACTATGCCTCCTTCCCCTACCCACATTTCTGTCCTTCTGTCTGATTTACCTCTGATCTCCTTTGCCATCTTTTCATTCAGGTGTGTTTTCTGAGAGCTCTTCTTTGATCACTATAAGTGAACGCCTTTTTTTTTTATTTTGAATCCTTTTGATTTTTCCCCTTTATTTTTTAGTATAGCATATACTGTAGAATGGGGTTAAGATAGTTAGGTAGCAAGCTTTAGTCCTTAAAACTGATTTTCTGAGAGTTTTCTTCTAGACTTTTCCAGTAGTGTTACCTAATAGTGTTAAACTTAAATGTATAATAGTAGACTAGTCAGTGTGGTCACTTTTTATTTAGTTTGCTTATTGTTTTATATATTATATGTTGATTTATGGAGTAATAGATACTACTAAGTATCGATGGTCTAATGTTAGACAAACCCTCATGCTTTAAAAAGTGTTCAGCGTGTGGACACAAGATCCCTCCTTAAGACCCCCATTCTCTTTGTTTACTGCTTGGGTGCCTTTCACCTTCAGGCAGATTGCGAAATGTGTGCTGCCTTCGGTTCCAGAGCTATTCAAGGCAAGAGAGAAAAGTTAATAATTAAGGGTTTGCTTCCCCCACAGACAGCGTCCTCCACTATGTCTTCCAAAGTAAGATCTTCATCTGCTTCTCCAATACCGAAAAGAAAAGACGAAAGAAAAGGACAGGACTAAAGAAAAGGACAGACAAAAGTCAATAGAGAAAAGGACTGAAGAAAAGAGATTAGAAGGGAATAGAAAAATTAAGAAAAAGGTCTTCAGATCCATCCAGTCTGTCAGATCCAATGCTTAAGACTTTGAGGTGGTCAGATCCACCCGTCATCCAGGTCTGAACTCTCTCATGTGTCCTGGGTTATCCTCCCCCAGTGATTTGATATACCTCATTTCACAGAGGGCTTGGATGGACCCTGATCTTACAGAGCCAATCCACAAGAAGAGAGATAGAATCTTATTAGCTCCAAAGCACAGAAAACACTGGTCTAAAGCCCCTTCAGTAGATGCCATGGTAGTAGGAACAACCACAAAAGAAAAACTATCCAAATAAAGTTCTTCTCCCCACCCCCCACCCCCTCTAGTAGAGAGTTCAGGGCATTGGACAGGCTAGGGAAATGGACTTGTGCTTCCGCGACTTTAACACTTAGGGTGCTGAATTACGTTCCTCATTTAACTCATTTTCAAAGGGACTTGATCATGGAAGTATCCAATTCTCTTTCAGGTAACTTAACATCAGACATTCAAATGTATACACTACAGTCTACTTCTAATCTTGCCATGTGATTGCTACCAAATACACAGCAGATGGCACATCAACAGCAGCTAGAACAGGAATTACTATATGTCGCACATCTGGATGCGGCTTTGCGACTTTGCAGAAAGTTTCAAAGTGTTCTTTATTAATGTCCCTTTTGATGGTTCCACACTTTTTGGTCCCAAGGGAAAAGAGACCCTTACCAGGAGTGACCAAGACTGCAAGACCCTGTCTACAGTAGGAATCTGTTTCTTCACTCTACAAAGATCTTATTCCAAGAAACAAAGGGGAGGTAAGAAAACATGGTTCAGGAAATCACAGGGTTTTCACCATGACACTCCTGGAGATAAGCTCCCCGAGGCAGAGTAGGAGGCAGTTTGAATGGACATCACCACAGAGGCAGACCACAGATCCAGGGTTTCTTTGGTCCTTCACTGAGAAACCCTACCAATGTTTCTGAAGGGTTACCCGGTTACTGCACTGTGGAGGCAATCGGGGGGGGGCATTTAAATTTTACACCCTCAAGCCTTTCAAGTCATCATTCCGTAATCATGGGTGTTTATTTTATTTATGTATTTATTTGACATTTGTTGACCAGGAAAGTCTGACTGGGACAAAGTCCTTTTTCAGCAGAGGCCCGGGGAGAAAAGCTCCACAGTACAAATATAAAAAGATGCATGTTTCAATAAAAGTATAGTACAGTAAGGATGGTAATATATAACTTAAAGATAGAAAAGAATAATAGAGACTAAGGTAAGTTATATATAAACAGATATGAATAAAGGTAGAACAGACATACAGAATAGAAGATAGTAAAAATGCAGTATTTTGACTGGTTACTAATTGAAATCAACAGAAGGTGAAAAATGTTAAGGAAGGATAAGAAGAATAACAAAGAAGAGAATAGATAGAATAGGGACTAGATTCAGGTAGGGTGGTTACAGCAACAATTCCAGGAGTTAAGGATAATCACCAGAGGCTATACCATACCTTTTTTGTATCCCCAAAAGAAAAGATTAAACATTCCCAGTACTCCACTTAGTCATTTGTAATCCGCAGCAACAGAAGTTACAAAGTTGCTAGACAAAAGTCATTCAACAGGTCCTTCCCAGGGCAGTTAGAATCTGGAGTAGTCCAGGTTCCTTTTAGTGCTGAAAAAGACAGGGGACCTCAGGTCAATACTGGACCTCAGCTACCTCAACCAGTTTTTCAAACAGATGAAAATCTGGATAGTTACAGTACAGTCCATATTACTTCTCTCTCTTGCGGTCTTCTTTTTTTTTTTTCTTTTTTAAGAAGAAACATCTTTATTAAGTTATCATGCATGAAATAGCCATGTTACATTTATATAAATGACAGTAAACCATAGCAACACAATCTCAGTTGCAAACATTATGCATTACAAACCACACCGACACAACTGTAGCTGCAAACATTATACATCAGTTTTAACATGTCCAGTTAGTTTTACCCTACTGATGATGTGTTGTTGCAATAACAATCCTGCTCAGTACAAGAGGAACTGCAGATTCAGACATTTGGTGTATGTGCTTGGCTGAGGAGCCAGTGGTGTGAGGCTACCATCTGGGGGATTATGACTGAACACGTCTAAGTCAGAATCCCACCTAAACGTAACAGTACTGCACTACCGCGGATCTTCAGTTGGCCAGGGATAGCTGGCTGCAAGGTTGGTGAGGAGCATTGCTCGTCACTGGGTCAGAGCATGGACGGAATGGAGTCGCTTCTCTCCAGCAGTGTACTGCAAATTTGTGGGGAATCAGGTGCTAAATCATTAATAGGCGACCTGATTACATATCCAGTCATTGTTCGTCTGCAGGGTATCTTTGAAGTCTACCAGCTCATTACACTCTCAGAAAATATGTTCCCAGCTACCTTTTCCTGCCCCTTCACATCTCTAACATTTGCTATCTACCTGAGGAAACATTCTTTGAAGTCTGCTTGAGGTATAAAAATACCCGTGTAAGCCCTTCCAGGCAAAGATCCAAAATCTTCTACTAGATTTTCTTGTATATTTGAGAGACACATATATCCCCCCATTGTTTCTTTGTGAATTCCTTATCTAATCTGTTTTCCAGTCCTTCCTAACCTCCTCTAATTGATTCTTATAGTTAAAACATGCAATATTTTATATACACTACTAATTATTCCTTTCTTAATGGCGACTTCTGTTCTAGACTCTACTAAAAACTCTACCAGTGTTGGTCTTTTGTTTTGGACCTCCTTATTTCTTTCTTTCTGTTTACCTGTACTCTCATTTCAATCCTTTATATGGAAGGCAGTCTTTAGCTTGCAGTCTAAATACGTTTTTGGCATCTTCCCATTCTATTACCTTTCCCACTGTAGTTATTTTCTTACCTGTACCTTGGTACCTTGCCTGTTTTCTCCAATATGTTTCTGTCTCCTCTTGCCTGTTGTCTGTATCCCTAATTGTAGTCATCCCTGTTGGCAGAATCTCCTTTCTTCAGTCCTATGTTGGCTTAGTTCTTAGAAGACCTTCTGCTACTGTATTAATATAATGTTCTGTTTGATTATTGTTGTTCTCCTTAAAGGTCTGCATCCAAAATCCCAGTCTCTCCCTGTTACTTGAGCCCCCCCCCCCGCCCCATTTCATCATCATAATCTCTTTTTACTTTGAAGTGTAGTTTTCTGCTTGTGCTGTGTATAGGAACCTTAACTGTGTTGCTTTGAAATACCCCTTCAACTCGGGTAATCCCAATCCGCCCTGTTCTATTGGAAGAGTAAGCTTATCCCCACTTGACTCTTGCCTTCTTCCTCACTCAGACAAAATCTTTAAACTCTTTATTAATTGCTATCCACAACTTCTTCTGGTTGATAAAAATATGCCATAATACTTCAGTTGAGGAAGGATAAGAGTACAGTCATCAAGGCTGGTGGCTTCTCGGGTAGTTCAGCATCCCCATCCACAAACAAAGTTGATTCCTTTGTTAGATCTAGTGACCTCTATCATCACATTAGTGCCTCTAGCAAGATAACACATGAGAGTGTTACAATGGAGGCTGTCAGTCAAATGATCACAGAGTCTTCACACTCTCAACACTTGAAGCTGTCTCACCCACCGAGATATGCATAGACCATATAAGTTGTTGAGTAACTTCTCCATCAGTGGCAGAAGGGAGACCCTTCTGCCCACCAGTTCACAAGGCCACAGTAGCCACAAACACTTCCCTTCTAGGGTTTTTTTTTTTTTGAATGGAAGGTGGTTCAAGGGACTTGGTCATCTATGGAGGCCAAACTTCACATCTGTGTTTTGGAGATGAGACCAATCCTCTTAGCGTTATAGGCTTTCCAGGAATACCTACCCAAGAGTGTTATTTCTATCCAGACAGGCATTATGTCTTCCTTTTGAGAGCCAGTTCCTCTATGGGATATCACATTATCACTTCAGTCATTGACTCAAAAATCCTTTGAGCCTGAGGCAGCAGCTAACTTGTTTCTTTCTTGGAAGATCATCATCTTGATTCCCATTACCTCTGCTAGATGAATTTCGGAATTGCAAGTGCTTTCATGCAAGCCACCCTTTCTCATTTTCCGCAAAGATAGAGAGTCATTGAGAACAAACCTGACCTTAATTTTATGAAAATAGATAACATCGGATATGGAAATTCTGCACTTTCCATAAAGGTTAGATCCATGTTGTATCATTTTCATCCCATTCAACATCTGTCCTTCCAACGCCCTTTTCAAATTTCCATTTACAATTTTCTGGGGCTTAGACAGACCTCGATCTAGACCCGGTCTGTTTTATCCAGATCACCTTTCCAAGCATAGAACGTTTAAGTTGTTATTACACTCCCTAATAATTTTTTCTTTTTGTTGCAAGATTTTTTGTCTGTATAATTAGAATAGTCTCCAGACTCGATCTGAGATAAATCAGACAGAAGGTGGGAATCATGGATAAGAAGAAGTCAAGAGTCTTTGATCCAAAGCTCTGGTAGAAGGCACAAAACAAAAATGAAAAACATTGAACCAGACAAAAATGAGTCAATACAGATCTAACCTTTCTGGATAATTAAAGAAATGATGCAAGAAGAAATTATTGATGGAGTACTGTTGAAAATATAGAAAACATTTGGAAGAATGTAAAAAAAAAGAAAGTTTGATGTGAAGAAAATAAATGAATATGTAGATAAAATGAATGTGTAGAAATTTTATTTGGAAGTCAAAATATGGATAGGAAAAGAACAGTATGAAAGAAAAATAAAGTAAACATACTATGAAGAATCTTGGGAAATGTTAAATAATGAAGACAAGAGCTATAAAGGAGAAAGAGAAGGTTTAAAGAAGTATGACAGGCATTAGATTTTCTGTGGAGACTACAACTAAATAAATTCCCAGTGAGGAGCTAAAGTATAAACAGAATGAACAAAGGATGTGTAAAGAATGTTAAACCGAAGAAACTATGGTGCATCCTTTTTGACATATAGTAGACTTGAAAAGCTTTTTTCCCCTCCTCTTAGCTATCACCTGCTCTCAACTTCTTTCCTTGTTCACTGACTCTACTAGACCCTCGTCATCCTCCCCTGGGCTCAGATTTATCCAGAGTCTGAACCTTAGGAGGAGAAAGGACAGTGGCTGAGCATCCTTCTGTTGCCATGAATAATCCCCTAGCTCTGCCCACCCCACCCTCCCAAACAGCAGCCTTTATAGCTCAGTGAATGCTTCACTTGGAAGATATGTGCATGTTTCTAGACTTGCCCAGCCTCCTAAATAAATAGCTCACTATTTATGCAGCTCCGAACCAAACAGGCTTGAACAACACTACTTATTACAGTGAGCCTAGGCTGCCTGTCTGTCCTCAGGATGCGAGGTTGAAAAGCTTTTGGAAAAAATTTAAAAAGGAATATGCTGCAGATATAAATAAATATGGGAATGAGATATGGAAAGTATAATATGAGTGAAAGCATGGCAAAAACAGGTGAAGAATTGCTGTATGTGGATTGTGATTCAGTTTTGAAAGAAAAAATGGTTATGGGAGAAGAAGTATGCGATGATTCTGAAAGTTAAATGTTGCAATGTGTAAAATTGTTATGAATAATTATACAACGACCCCCCCATTAATATTCAAAAACTTGCATACTGATTGGTCAGCACGCACATTGTAAATCAGAGTTATAGTAATGGAAAAAGGTCCAGTCGCCCGGACTTTTTCCATTACTATAAATCTTTTTTTACAGCAATGGAGAACGCAAGATCTCCGTTGCTTCACACTGTCTCGCTATGTTAAACTCATTTAACATAGCTAGACAGCTTTAAAAAAAGTAACGGAGATTCTCCGTTGCTTTTTTTAAAGCTGTCTCGCTATGTTAAACTCCTTTAACATAGCGAGACAGTTTGCAAAAAGCAACGGTGGTCTTGCTTTCTCCGTTGCTTTTTTCAAAACTGTCTCGCTATGTTAAATGGGTTTAACATAGCGAGACAGCTTTAAAAAAGCAACAGAGATTCTCCGTTGCTTTTTTTTTAAAGCTGTCTCGCTATGTTAAACCCATTTAACATAGCAAAACAGTTTGTAAAAAGCAACAGAGATCTTTCTTTCTCCATTGCTTTTGCCCACAGCTCTGATGTACTGCGTAGGCAAATGCATGCGCAGTACATCAGAACTGCCTCAGAATACCAGACAGCTGTGGAAGGGCATCAAGGAGGCATTATACAATGCCATTATTTAAGAAAAGTAATTATTTTTTTTCTTAAATAATGTCATTGTATAATAGCAATAACCCATGCCTGGGTGTAGGGTAATGCTGGATTTACCCACGGTTGGCTTGTTTGGCCACTCGGGCTTCGCCCTCGTGACCAAACCACACAAACTGTGGGTAAATCCAGCATTACCCACACCCAGGCGTGGGTTATTGCTATATTAATATACAGTAAGAATGATGAGTAAGTAGTGGAATGACATTTGCTTAATGATATTTATCTGCCCTACTTTTTTGATAAATGCTATGGGATCTTTTACATCCATTTGAGCTATTCCCAAGTCAAACAGGTGGGACCTCTGTTTAATGAAACATCCAAAGAACATCACACTCAGGAATGTGGAACCCCTGCTCTGTCCTGCAGTAAATTATCACTATTGGAAAATTAATCCAGTTACCTGATGTGGGAATAGTATCCTCAATCTTATGATCTTATCCCATCTAAGGCAAATGTGCTACCTGTTGAGTCACTGATACAGGCATTTAATCAGACATTAGTACTTAGACAATCATTTTAATACATTTTAATGACCATTTTAAATTAATATTTAAACAGCTATCATCAACCCAAAAAAATGAAACTTTCAATGTCTAATAGGATAGCTAGGAGCTAACATTATGTCCCCTCATTTTTTATTTATGTTTAGTTTGTTGATCAGGAAAGTGAACTGGTCCTGGGACCTTTTTCACTCACAGCCCAGGCCCACTGGCAAAGACAAATATTAAATTTTAAATCAAACAATAACAATACATTTAATATAATGATTTATTTGCCCTATAATAAGAATTAAAATAACATTTACTGAAATACAAGTTAATTGTATAGCATAAATGACAAAGTGGTGTCTGGAAATGGAGTCTGTAGTGAGAGGAGAAAGCAAGTCTCCATATGCTGATGTTGTACATTGTATGTACAGAGCATAGTGGGGATAGTGTGCAGCATGTATAAAGAAGGGGGATATTTAATCATGTATAATTAGCAGGCAAAGATCACAAGAAGGTAGGTGTAGTATGTCAGTATTAATGATAAATTAAAACAAAAAATGTCACCAGTCATAGGAATACTTCATGGTAAATCCTTTAATGTGAAGCGCTTTTCGTCCGGTAGCTTCACCGGACTTCATCAGACAATTTGTTTGTTACTCTTATCACAGTTTAAATACACTCCCCCTCAAACAAGTAATTAATTAACAGCACCCAATTCTAATTATTTAATAACTTCTCTTACTAATTCCTTTAAAAAGTTTATAAAAATATATAAATATATATATACGTATACCTTATAGTTAAACAAAAATTTCTTATAAAACACCTACACAAATATATATTAATACTTTAAAAGGTTAAAAATTACATCAACAACACATTTTATAACTTATTTTATACTAAGGAAATTACTAACTATGGGTTATTCTAGAATATATTAATTCCCAAACAAGTCATTTTACTATCATAATAATACATTAACATATAAACAAACATGTCAATAAACATTATAGCTTACTAAATTCTATTTTTTAAGACCTTATGAACATATTTTAAGTATAAATAAATTGAAGTTAGATAATGCTTTAGCAAGACATGTAACTACCAATCAAGGACACATTTTCAAATTTAGGGTTATCGATCAAATAACAGGTGATGATAGGGGAGGGTATACGAGTCTTCTAGTAGAAAAGCATGAAGTGATATGGCAATTACGGTTTGATGCTAGCAGATGGCCTGGTTTAAATGAAGTAGTGTCCGTCTGGAGTATATTAAAATTGAGAAGTCGTAAAAGATAGAATTTAGTAAGTTATAATGTTTATTGACATGTTTGTTTATATGTTAATGTATTATTATGATAGTAAAATGACTTGTTTGGGGATTAATATATGTCAGTATAACCCAGAGTTAGTAATTTCCTTAGTATAAAATAAGTTATAAAATGTGTTGTTGATGTAATTTTTAACCTTTTAAAGTATTAATATATATTTGTGTAGGTGTTTTTATTGGACATTTTTGTTTAACTATAAGGTATACGTATATATATATATATATATATATATATATATATATATATATATTTTTTATAAACTTTTTAAAGGAATTAGTAAGAGAAGTTATTAAATAATTAGAATTGGGTGCTGTTAATTAATTAATTAATTACTTGTTTGAGGAGGAGTGTATTTAAACTGTGATGAGAGTAACAAATTGTCTGATGAAGTCCGGTGAAGCTACCGGACGAAAAGCACGTCACATTAAAGGATTTACCACAAAGTATTCCTACGACTGGTGAAATTTTTTGTTTGTTTATTTGGATTTCGTTTTGGCTTTATTAATGATAAATGTCATAGTGCTGAAAAAATAGGCTAATCAGCCTTTATCAATAAAGCATGCATATTTGGATTGTTTTTGAGGGTAGATTTTAGGTTGCTTCTGGAAATGGGGAAGGTTCGAGACTTGTCTAGTATTGTTTGTGAGAGAGTTCCAGGAGTCAGGGGCAATTTTGGAAAATTTGTTTTCCCCCACTACTGCTGGGGGGGGGGGGGAGTCTAATAAGTTGAATGACATGGATTCTAAGAGTATGCTCCGAGGAATGAGCAAGTAATTTACTTCTAGGAGCAGGACAGTATGACTAATGAAGAAGCTTAAAGGTTAGTAAGTTGAGATGAAAGGACGCCTTTTGTGCTATTGGTAATCATGTTCCCTTTTTAATTGTGATATAACAAAGTTCCTTGCTATCCATAAGGGAAATAAATATTTTACATTTTTGCGTTTTGCAAAATAGAAGTTTTATGAGAAGAACAAAGGGCAGAAGTGGGTAGTCCGTATTCAAGTTTTGGTATGAGGGCTTTAAGAACTATTGCTCTTCTTGTGTCTTCATTGAGAAGGTTAAACATTTTGTAGCTGAGCTTTAATTGATTTAGTACTTTTTAAGACTGTTGATCAGTATGGGCTTTGAAGGAGAAAGTTTGATCAATGAATATACCAAGATATCTTTACTCTGTCACTGCAGAGAGTATAGAGCCACTGCGGTCAGTAATGCAGAGACAATGTACATTATTTAGTTTTTTGTAGTACCAAATAGCATTAGATCTGAAGTTGTTTTCATTTGGTCTTCAACCTTTGGGAACATGGATTTGGGATGGATCCAAATCGGCCACATTTTACCAGCATTGGATCCGAGATCCAAGCTCCTCCCCTACCCATAATGCCCCTATTTCCTTCCTCCCCTCAGATCTTGTTTGCTGCGTGTAACGTTAGCATCATAGTCTGTGCTCTAGGCTGTTTTCTGGGTAAATGTTTTTGCTCTTCAGCTCTAATTTTCAGTTTGGCTATCTCCCCTTTCACTTCAGGTGTTGGTCTTTAGGTAAAAAGAAAAAAACATTTTCTTGCTTTCTCTATCTCTTCTCTAGTGTGTGTGTGTGTGTGTGTGTGTGTGTGTGTGTGTGTGTGAGTGCTTTGGGTTCTGTCTCCATTACTCATGGCAGAGACACCCAAACCAGGGTTTAGAAAGTGCACAGAGTGTGGCCATAAGCTTTCCTCAGTGGATGACCGCATTCTGTGCGTAGTGTGCTTGGCACCTTGATTCCTCCTGTTCGATCTGCGTGGGGTTCAGTCCCCGCACATTGATTGACAAGAGGAATAAGCTCATCCTTAAGGGCCTCCTCCCTCTTCCTACTGCGGAGGGCCAAGCTACTTCAGCTCCTTCCTCCACCCCGGCCTCTGGGACTCAACCTCCTGCCAAGAGGACCATGGATGGAGAGAACCACAAACATAGGGACTGGGGCAGGCAGAGGAAATGGTCCTCGACCACTCTTCATCGGCCAAGCCTATGGCAGAATCTCACCCACCTCCTAGCTCAAGTTCCCCCAGCTCTGTTCCCTTTGCTTCTTCCCAGAGCTGGAGGTATCTCGTGTCTGTTCCCCATTGTTGGCCTCCCTTCACCACCTCACTAGGCCGATGTCAGTGGACTCTTTTGCCAGGTCCACCTGCAGCCTCTCTGAAGCTGAGGTAGACAGGATGATGTGGAGATTCATCCACACTCAGATTCAAATGGGAGTCCTGCCTGCCCCTCCCCCTCTGGGGCTTATGGCATGCAGTCTACCTTTATTCCAATCACTCCTTCTTCGATCTGACCCCTGGCTTCCGAGTTTTTGGGTCCGAGGCCCCTCAGCATCAAGGGTTTGGCTCCGATTATACCTTCTACCTCTACATCCTAGGTGTCCCCTCCCACAGATCCCCTGGTGGATCACGTTACATCTCAGGCATGGAAGGAGCTCGACATGGTGGAGGCTATCCCCAAATGTCCTGATAAGATCCTCAGTGTCGCAGCTGATAAACTGCACTGGTTGAATGGATCCCCCATTGATGCCATGATGGTGGCAGTGGCCACCAAGAAGGAGCTTGCACAGGAGAGCTCCACGGTCCATCCACCGGACCAAGAGTCTAGGACCATGGACCATTTTGGGAAGTTGGTCTACTCTTCAGCAATGTTCTCTGTACATGCACTGAACTACATGGCACACATGATTAGGCTTCAGCGAGATCTAGTTAGAGGTTGCTGAGTCTACCCCAGAGTCCATGTTGGCAGAGGAAAAGAATGATCTGAAGTAGTTACTTCATTTGTTCTGCAACCTGTGGGTATCGGATCCGATCTCGGATCCGAGCCGGCAGCTTTACTAGCTAAAAGATCTGAGTTCCTAGCTCCTCCCCTTACCCATAATCCCCTGCTACATACTCCCTTTCCCCAGATCTCGTTTGCTGCGGCTGAGAGAAGCTTCAAGTGAAGAGCTCCTAGGCGTGGGTGAGAACTTTCTGGTTTAAAAAAACGTAAAAAAAGTTAGACTCGAATACTTTTCGTTTTGTGTGTGTGTGTGTGTGTGTGTGTGTGTGTGTGTGTGTGTGTGTGTGTGTGTGTGTGCGTATTAGCGCCCTAGTCGTCGTGTAGTATTATTAGTTTAAAAATCTTGTGGTAATTTTTTGTCTTAATTTTTATTTCCCTCCCCTTAGTGTGTGAGTGTATTGTGTATTATGGCTGAAGGGCCCTAAGTGCATTGAGTGTGGCCATAAGCTTTCCTCAGCTGATGGCCACACTCAGTGCGTTCTTTGTCTGGGGGTGGCCCATTTGTCCACCAGCTGCCAAATTTGTACAGCTTTTAACCCCCGGACCACCAGGGATAGGAGGAACAAGTTAATCCTGGTGGGATTATTACCGCAGGATTCTTCTTCCTCCTCTCCCTCTAAGGCACAGGCCGCGACTGCGGCCTCCGGGCCTTTGGAACCCCCTACCCTGTCTGGGACTCAACCTCCCTCAGATTCTCAGGGTCAGGGGGACTCTTCTTCCTCTAAGGAGAAGAGGCATAAAGAGAAGCATAAGAGTCACAAGAGGCGGGCTGGGACTCATCCCTCGGCCCCACCATCTAAAGTTACGAGTCCCTCCACGAGGGCATCCAGATCCCCTCCCTCTCTGCTCCGTTCACCTTGTTTCTCGCCGGAGCCAGAGGAGGAGTACCGGTCTCCCTCAAGGTCTTACAGGTGGGCCTCCCGGCCCGCCTCGACGACCTCTTCTAGATCGACAAGCAGCCTGACCAATGCGGACATGGATCGGATGATGCGTCACTTTTTGCAGACTCAAATGCAGATGGGGGTGCTCCTGCCTCCCCCCCCCTCCGGGGGGGAGAGCAGCCCCTTTCTTTACCCCAATAGCTCCTTCTCTGACCCAGTTTGGGGTCTCGGAGTCATCGGATCCGGACCATTTTGGAACTGGGGAGTTGTCGGCACCGACAGCACCGGTTACTTCGCCGACGTTGCCCTTGAGCTTGTCGGATCCTAGCTGTCGGGGCCGAGGGTCAGATCTGTGGGGGTAGGTGTGTCTTCGGCTCTGTTCAGGTCGGAGCACACTTCCCTCTTGGGTCCGGCAGCTTCGGCTCCGACGCCGACCCTACCTCGGAGCCGAGGGGGCTGCTTTCGGAGCCTGGGGAAAGCGGTTCACCTTCGGCGTTCAAGGTAGTGGAGAGGGTTCTGTCGAGACCTTCCAGATCCCCGGTCAGGGTGTCAGATCCACCCGCCCCCCCGACGCATTTGGGTCTATCCTCCATCATCCGGCCATTGGGACAACCTGCACCAACACTCCAGTTAGTTCCCTTAGAGGAACAGGATCCCGTGGGCGAGCCCTCCTCTGATAGCCCCACTGAGGAGGTTCCTCGCAAACGGAAGTGCAAAAGGAGACACCTGGACTCCCCTGAGTCCCTCACGGAAGACACAGATTTGGATGAAGGGGAGGGTTCCCCAAGATCACCCCCTGAAGATGTCTCCTTTGGAGACATCATGGAAATGTTGCGAATTAGAGGAGGGTGGTCTGCCCAAAAACCTTCCTCAGACGAGTCTGTGTTCCTGGAGGCATTTGATGCAGGCCCGTCTACCTCCTGGGTGTCCCCCCCCCGGCTGACCCCCTGGTAGACCTAATTACTGCCAGGGCGTGGAAGGAACCGGACACCGTGGAGCCAATTCCAAGAAGGCCAGATAAAATTCTTAGCCCTCCCTCGGATAGGCAGGCTTGGTCTAAGAGATCACCAGTGGATGTCATGTTGGTGGCGGCCGCCACGAAGAAGGAACTAGCAGAGGAGAGTTCCTCGGTCCATCCTCCGGATAAGGAATTTCGGACGTTGGTCCGCATTGGAAAGCGGATGTTTGCTTCAGCCACCTTCTCTATAAGGGCGCTGAACTACATGGCGCACGTCATCAGATTCCAGCGAGACTTAGTAAAGGAATACGCTGGGGCTCCCCCAGAGTCCATGACGGCCGAGGATAAGAGGACTTTCTCGACTCGCATAGCCACTCTGAAATCTATTTCTAACACTTCTATGCAGCTACTCTCCCATGCCACTGAGGGAGCCGCTAGAGCTAGCGGAGCAGGGGTCGCCTTGCGGTGTCATGCCTGGCTCCACCTTTGCGATTTTGCAGAACCCTTCAAGGCATCCTTCGCGAACGCACCCTTTGACGGCTCTTTGCTATTTGGCAAGACCGTCTTCGAGATGCTGGTCCAAATTGAAAAGGATGGGAAGACGCTGTCTGCCGTCGGAGTCCGCTTCTCTAATCCCCAATGATCCTTCTCTAGGAATCAGAGGGGACAAAAGAAGATGTGGTTCCGGAAGTCTCAGCAATCCTGTCCAGCTTCGGACCCCTCATCTTTCAGAGGCAGAGGAGGACAAGGTGGACGCCGGCCCAGAGGCAGAGGGGGGCCACGTAATTTCGGGTCTAGAGAACCATTCTCGGACAGGTCCATGAAACAGCCCTGAGGGCTTACCCGGCTGTCCCTCTCTGGAGGCAGTCGGGGGGCATCTGTCGGAGCACCTCCAAAATTGGGAGTCCATTACGACGGATTGGTGGGTGCTCCGAATCATATCCAGAGGTTACGCCATTGCCTTCCTAAGTCTTCCCCCTCCTACGAAGCGCCTCCCCGATGTCCCACCTGATCAAAGGGAGGCGGCAGCTTCGGAGGTTCCGAAGCTGCTAGAAAAAAGAGCCATCCAGCATGTCCCCCCAGACCAGTTCGGATTGGGCAATTACTCCAGGTTCTTTTTAGTGCCAAAAAAGATGGGGGACTTGAGACCAATTCTAGACCTTTCTTCCCTGAACCTGTTCATTCCCAAAGAAAATTCCGGATGGTCACTCTGCAATCAATTCTCCCCCTTCTTCGGGAGAACGACTGGATGTGCTCCATAGACCTCCAGGATGCGTACTACCATATTCTTATGGACAGAAGATCCAGGAGGTTTCTCCATTTTCAGCTGGGAGCCAGTCATTATCAGTTCAGGGTTCTTCCGTTTGGCCTCACCATAGCCCCCAGGGTGTTCACCAAGGTCATGGCAGTTGTTGCAGCCCACTCGAGACTCCAGGGCATTCAGGTCTTACCGTACCTAGACGACTGGCTCCTCACCGCCTCCAACAGGCATCAGCTTTGTTCTGCCAGAGACTATTCTCTCACTCTTGCCCAGTGTCTGGGCATTTCAATAAACCTCCAGAAATCCTTCCTTCATTCTGTACAGGTTCTGGAATTCATTGGGGCCAAAATAGATACTCGCCTCTCTCAGACCGTCTTAACATCAGACAGATTGACCAGTTTGTCACGTCATGTTATGGCACTTCTTCAGTCCCCAGCCCCATTGGCAGAATTAGTCCTGAGAGCGCTGGGCTCTATGGCGGCAGCAATCAGTCTTTCCCTGCATGCACGCCTGCGAATGAGGATTCTTCAGTGGACCCTTCAAGTCCAATGGTCTCTGTTGCTACACCCCCTAGACACTCCTATTCCCCTGAGCAAGGTTTGCAGGGACTCCCTCCTCTGGTGGCTTCTCTCACGGGAGCTGCGGGAAGGGAGACCCTTCGTGATGCCTCAACCCCAAGTCACGTTGACCACGGACGCTTCTTGCCTCGGGTGGGGGGGCATGCTATGGGCAGAACCGTCCAAGGCACGTGGACTCCCTTGGAGACTACTCTGCATATCAATGTCCTTGAGATGAGGGCGGTGCTTCTAGCGTTGCAAGCTCTTCATGACCTTCTTCCCTTGGGGACTATTGCAATACAGACAGACAACATGGCAGTAGTCTGGTACATAAACAAACAGGGGGGAACCAGATCTTATCCCCTTTGTCGGGAGGCCATGAGAGTTTGGGAATGGGCGGTATCCACCAACCATTTTCTGATAGCAGTGCAAATTCCGGGACGGTCCAACGTTCTTGCGGACAAGCTGAGTCACTTGATCCTCACACCTTACGAGTGGTCTCTGAACCCATCAGTAGCGAAACAGATTTTCCTCAAGTGGGGTCTACCTTCCTGCTATCTTTTTGCTTCTCCATCAAACACAAAGTGCAGTGAATTTCTCGCTCTAATTCCCCCACCAGGGGAGAGCCCCAGAGACGCTCTGGTTCATGCTTGGCCACCCGGTCTCCTCTATGCTTACCCCCCTCTTCATCTCATGATGAAATTCCTACAGAAAGCCCGAAGGTTGGGGAGCAAAGTTATCCTCATAGCCCCATTCAGGCCTCGCCAGATCTGGTTCCCTTATGTGCGGTCTCACAGTGTAGTTCCTCCTTGGATCTTGGATCCCATCCCGGATCTGATTTCGCATCCTGTGGGATTGCAACCCCCAAACTTGGCAAACCTCAAGCTCGCGGCTTGGTTGATCCAGTTTCACTGATGGCAAGGACTCCTGGCATCTCCTCACCAGTGAAAGACATTCTGGTAGCAGCGCACAAACCTACTACCAGAAAAATTTACAGTAGTAAGTGGAAGCGTTTTTCTATCTAGGCTACAGACAAGGGTTTGGATCCCTTTACCGTCCCTGTCCCAACTGTTTTTGAATTCTTGTCACATATTTTTCATCAAGGAGCCAGTGCATCTACAGTTAAAGTACAGTTGGCAGCCATCTCTCATTTTCACATAAGAGATGGGCTGGGATCGTTGGCTTCAGCTAAAATATGCAAAACGTTTTTGAAAGGAATTTTTCTGCTGAAGCCACCAGTTAAGACTGCGGTTCCACCATGGGACCTGACATTGGTTCTGCAGCATTAACGAGTCTGCCCTTCGAACCGGCCACCTCGGTTCAATTAAAATTTTTATCCTGGAAAACAGCCTTTCTGATCGCTACTACATCAGCCAGGAGTGTCTCAGAACTTCAAGCGCTTTGCATGAGACCCCCCTTATCTAATTTTTCATAAGGATAGAGTGTCTCTCAGGACTAACCCCTCCTTTCTGCCCAAAGTGGCCTCTGAATCAAATATTAATCAGTCGATTAATTTACCAGTATTTTTTCCCAACTTCCAGAACAAACGGGAATATAAATTACACAAATTGGACGTACATAGACAACTGCGCTTTTACGTGGACAGGACGAAGGCTACTCGTAGGTCTGATCAATTGTTTGTGTCCTTTGCCAAACCTTCTTTAAGAAAGGCTATTACCAAGGTTACTTTAGCAAACTGGATTTCGCAATGCATCATACATGCTTACTTAGCCTCAGGGAAACCTGCTCCTTCCGGAGTCCATGCCCATTCAACTCGTTCCATAGCTACTTCTGCAGCGTTTTGGTCCAGAGTTCCTGTGGATGATATATGTTCAGCAGCTACTTGGTCCTCTTCTCGTACATTCATTTCTCATTATAAGTTGGATATGATATCCAGGAGTAGGGCTTCCTTTGCCTCAGCGGTGCTCCGGAATATCCTTCCTTGAGGACCTCCCAGGGTTTTTATTAGGTAGCTGGGGACTCTGTCCCACAGTTGCAGAACAAATGAAGTAACTACTTCAGATAAAGAAGTTATGTACTCACCATAACGTTCCATCTGAATAGGTACTTCATTTGTCTGCAACCAAACCCCCCTCCATGCCCCCTATCCAGTATCGTGCTTCCTGACTATGAATGACATTGGTTCATGCAGTTAGGCAGTAGGTTATGGTACTTGGTCGAGAGTCTTGGTTGCTAGTTTAGGCAAACTCGATCTGGGGAAAGGGAGTATGTAGCAGGGGATTATGGGTAAGGGGAGGAGCTAGGAGCTCGGATCTTTTAGCTAGTAAAGCTGCCGGCTCAGATCCGAGATCGGATCCGATACCCAAAGGTTGCAGACAAATGAAGTACCTACTCAGATGGAACGTTATGGTGAGTACATAACTTCTTTTTTTCTCCTTTCAGATGGCCAACCTCACCTCCATTGCCAGTACCTCTATGCAGCTTCTATCTCACTCTACGGAGGGTGCCGCTAGAGCAGCCGGAGCAGGCGTTGCCATCAGGCTTCTCACTTGGCTCTGACTTTATGCCTTCTCGGAGCTCTTTAAGGTGTCTTTTGCAAATGCCATGTATCATGGTTCCACTTTCTTTGGAAAGTATGCATGTGACACACTGGTCCACAGCGAGAAGGATGGGAAGACTGTCTGCCATTGGAATCCACTTCTCAATCCCTCAACGAACCTTCTCCAGGAATCAGCGAGGGGTGAAGAAGATGTGGTTCTGGAAGTCTCAGGGTTATTCTCTGGACTCCCCTTCCCCAGAGGCAGAGGGGGATTTGACAGATGCCACCCTCACAGCAGAGGGGGCCCAAGGAAACAAGGGTCTCTGGATTCTTTCCCAGACAGGCCTGCACAGCAGCCCTGAAGGGTTACCCGGCTGGTCGTCTCTGGAGGCAGTCGGGGGTTGACTTTGACTACACTCAACAACCTGGGAGTCCATCACAGATGATTGTTGGGTGTTGCAAGTCATATCCAGGGGGTATTCAATACCCTTCACACAAATGCCACTCCCTCCCAAACACCTCCTGGATGTCTCACCAGGGCAAAGGAAGGATGCAGCAGTGGAAATCTCCAAGCTGCTTGAAAAGCGAGTCATCCAGCCTGTGCCCCCCAGACCAGTCCAGATTAGGCATCTATTTCAGGTTCTTTTTGGTGCCAAAAAAGACGGGGGACTTAAGACCAAGCCTGGATCTGTCAACCCTAAACTTGGCAGTTGCCAAGATGAAATTCTGGACAGTTACACTCCAATCTATCTTGCCCTTCCTGCAGGAGAACAACTGGATGTGCTCAGTGGACCTCCAGGATGCGTACTATCACATCAAAATGGACAGACGCTCTCGGAGGTTCCTCCTCTTCTGGCTGAGGGTCAGTCATTACCAGTTCAGAGCACTACACTTTGGTCTCACCATAGCCCTCAGGGTGTTCACCAAAGTCATGGTGGTGGTAGCAGCTCACCTACAGCTGCAGGGCTTCCAGATCTTCCCTTACCTGGACGATTGGCTCCTTTTCGCTCTCTCTAGGCACCGACTTTGCCAAGCCAGAGATTCCCTCATCCAGACTGCCCACCCACTGGCCATCACCATAAATCTCAACAAATCCCTATCAGAACTGGTTCAACTTCTGGATTTCATTGGAGCTCAATTAGACAGCATTCAGACCAAGGTCTTTTTGACACCAGACAAAATTCAGTCCCTCAAACAACATGTCTTGTGCATCCTTTAAGCTCAGTCTCCCCAAGTGGAGTTTGTTGTATGGGCGTTTGGGTCCATGGTGGCCATGATCACCCTCTTACCCCATGGCTCAGTTACACATGAGGGTGCTCCAATGAATTGTAGTGGTCCAGTGGTCATTGCTATATTTACTGTTGTCTCATCCTGTGCTTCTATCTCGAGCCTGCAGGGATTCTCTTCTCTGGTGGATTCAGTCCCTGGACCTTCTTTGTGGTCATCCATTTATTCTTCCTTCCCCACTGAACATGGACGCCTCCCTACTCGGGTGGGGGGCACATTGCTTGGGAAGAACAGTCCAAGGCACGTGGTCTTCCCTGGAGACCCAGTTGCATGTCAGCGTCCTGGAGATGAGGGCGGTGCTATTGGCATTGCAAGCTCTTCATGCCAACCAGACAGACAACATGTCAGTAGTCTGGTACATCAACAAACAGGGGGGAACCAGGTCTTATCCTTTTTGTCGCGAAGCCATGAGATTATGGGAGTGGACAATCTCCACCGGCCATTTTCTGGTGGCAACGCACATTCCAGGAAGTCCAACATTCTAGCGGACAGGCTCAGCAAATCTATTCTTTACCTTGCTAGTGGTCTCTAAATCCTTCACTAGTGAAATAGATCTTTCTAAAGTGGGGTCAGCCTTGCTGCGATCTCTTCGTCTCTTCTTTCAATGCAAAGTGCAACAAGTTTTTCACTCTGAACTCCCCTCTGGGGGAGTCCCCCAGAGACACTCTGGTTCATGCTTGGCCCCCCAGTCTTCTCTGTGCTTATCCTCCACTTCCCCTGATTCCAAAGTTCATTCAGAAAGTGCAATGGCTGGGGAGCTCAGTCATCGTCATTTCCCCCTTCTGGCCTTGCCAAGTCTGGTTCCATTCTCTGTGGTCTCATGTAGTGTGTCATCCCTGGATGTTGAATCCAGTTCTGGATCTGATTTCACATCCCTCAGGAATTCGACATCCAGATCTGGCCAGCCTGAAGCTTACTGCTTGGCTGCTCCAGTTCCCTTGATCGTTAAGATTCCCGGGCTATCTTCTCCGGCTAAGAAGATTTTGGTAGCGGCTCATAAATCTTCCACAAAGAAGGTTTATTCTAGTAAGTGGAAATGTTTTTCAGTTTGGGCATCTCAACATGACTTGGATCTTTTTACTGCCCCAGTTCCTGCTATTGTAAAGTTTCTGGCAGGCATTTTTCAACAGGGTGCCAGCTTTTCTGCGGTTAAAGTTCAGCTGGCTGCTATTTCTAACTTCCACATAGGGGATAATTCAGCTTCCCTGGCTTCTTGTAAACTCTGTGAAGCCTTTTTGAAGGGTACCTTTCTTCTTAGGCCACCAATCAAGGTCCCAGTGCCTCCTTGGGACCTTACATTGGTCCTCCAAGCCTTAGTTTCTTCCCCCTTTGAACCCGCTGCTTCGGTGGATCTGCAGTTCCTGTCTTGGAAGACAGCCTTCCTGATTGTTGTTACTTCAGCTAAAAGTGTGTCTGAGCGTCAAGCCTTATTGATTAAGCCTCCTTATATGTTCTTCCATAAAGACAGGGTATCCTCCCACACTAATCCTTCCTTCCTTCCGAAATTGGCCTCAGATTCAAACATTAATGAGGTTATCAATCGTGTTTTCTTTCCGAACTTTCAGAATAAGGGAGACTATAAATTAAACATGCTGGACGTTCATAGACAATTATAATTTTACTTGCACAGAACAAAGGCCTTTCGCAAGTCTGATCAGTTTTCTAGTGGATCTACAGTTCTTGTTATGGAAAATGGCTTTCTTGGTTGCCATTATGTCAGCTAAAAGGGTCACAGAACTTGGAACTTCAGGCATTATCAATCAAGCCTCCTTATTTGATCTTTCATAAGGACCCCTCCTTTCTTCCCAAAGTGGCTTTGGAATCAAACATTAATCAGGTCAGTAATCTCCCTGTCTTATTCCCCAACTTTCAGAATAAGGGAGAGTACAAACTGCACTTGTTGGATGTTCATAGACAGTTATGCTTGTACCTACATAGGACTAAATCTTTCCGGAAGTCTGAACAGCTCTTTATTTCCTATTCTAAGCCCTTTTTAGGGAAACCTGTATCAGAGGTCACCATTGCGCATTGGATTTCTCAGTGCATACTCCTGGCGTATTCAACCAAAGGATTATCTGCACCAGGTCATGTTAAGGCACATTCTACTAGGTCTATGGCTACTTCGGCTGTCTTTTTGTCCAGAGTTTCTTTGGATGACATTTGCTCTGCGGCCACCTGGACATTTTCACATACTTTCATTTCCCATTACAAGCTAGATTTTCTGTCCAGAAGCAGGGCATCCTTTGGCTCCACTGTGCTTCAGAATATCCTTCCATGAGGACCTGCCAGGTTTTTGGTAGCTGGAGAATCTGTCCCACAAGTTGAACACCAAATGAAAACAACTTCAGATAAAGAAGTTATGTACTTGTCATAACATTCCATCTGAGTTGTTGCTTTTCGTTTGTCTTCAACCATCCCTCCCTCCATCCCCCTGCCTTATGTGGGCTGTGTGGTTATCTGGCTGGAAGAGATATGGCCTTTTCTTTGGCATAACTGTTAATTTGTTATGATACACTCTAGGTATTTTGCCAATGGGTAAGGCATTGACTTGGGTTGGGATGCTGTGAGGGGGCAGCAAACTCAATCTGAGGGGAGAAATAAGACAAGGGGCATTATAGGTAGGGGAGGAGCTTGGAGCTAGGATCCGATGCTGGTAAAATGCGGCCAAGTCAGATCCATGTTCCCACAAGTTGAAGACAAATGAAAAGCAACAACTCAGATGGAATGTTATGGTGAGTACATAACTTATTTTTTTGTGTGTGTTTATTTCTCTTTTTTTCTAGAGAACTAGTTCCAGAGTAGAGATGAGTCAGATTGCATTTTTTATTCTAATTTGAAAACCAGTTTATCTCAGGTTGGTGAAGTTGTTAATACTAAGTCATTTGTATAATGCAATATATTTCGGTGGGGTAGATCTGTGGGGAGGTCATCATTGAAATATACAGGGGACCGAGTACAGGCCCATGAGGAACACCTTTTAACAGGATGCCTGTTTGGGAATGAGTTTGACCAGAGGAGATGATGAAAGTTCTGTTAATAAAAACAGTTTTTAAATGAAGTGCAGACATTTTCAGAGAAACCACAAGCATGTGCTTTTCAAAAGGGAGCAATGAGTTACATTGTCAGAAGTCTTTTTAGATCAAGAAAATGACACCAATGGTTCCTCTTAGATAAGCTGTATTTGAACAGAGGAAACAGGGAGAGGTGTCCTCTTCCTTTGTTATTTGCTTTGTATTTAGAGCCATTGGCAAGGAAAATAAGGGACTCAGAAATATAAGGTTGTAATTGGTACGGTAATCAAGAAGAGTCGGCTTTACTTGCAGATGATATTTGTACCTGATAAATCCAGAAATGGATATCTCAGTGTTGTGGAACATTTCTAGACAGTTTCAAGTCTTTTCAGGATATAAAATTAACCAAGGTAAAATAAAGGCTATAGCTATAAGTTATGTACAGAAATTGGTCCAACAACACCTGTATTTGTGGGGACATGATAAGATGAAGTATTTAGGAGTATGGATTAAAAAGGCTTCTGTCATGGCACCTAAGGATATGTAGGAAGAGATTAAACAATAGATAATACAAAACTGAGAAACTGGAATCTCTTATTTATGGATATGGATAGTAAGATACAAACAGTGAAAATGTTTTTAGTCCCTTTATTCTTGTATACATGCCAGGCATACATTTATCAACCGGAGGAGAAGTTATGGACAATAATTAATAAAGAAATGAAGGAACTTATCTGGGAGGAAAAGAGGGTAATTGTTAAGGTGACCCTTCCAATAAAACAGGGTGGTTTAGGTTTACCTGATTTGAAGGGATATTTTAGAGTTACACATTTATGGTTCATATATAAAACACAAGCAGAAGGTTGCAATTCAAAGTGGAAAGGGATGATGATGAAGCAAGGGGGGAGTTCTAGAAATAGAGAGAGTGGGATTTTGGATGCAGATCCTTAAGGTGAATAACAACCATACAGAATATTGTATTCATAAAGTAACACAAAGTATTCTAAGAAGTAAGCCAATATGAGAATGGAGAAAGTAGATTTTGTTAAAAGGGATGACTGCAAGTAGGTGTATAAAGAAAATAGGCAAGAGGGGGCTGGAATTTACTGGAGAAACATGTAAAAGGAACCAAGATATTGGGAGTAAATAACTCAAGCAGGAAAGGCAATAGAGTGGAATGAGGGCACGTAGACATTTGGATTGCAGGCTAGAGACTGCCTTCCCTACCAGGCCTTGATCTCAGAGTGCAGGCAAAGAGGGTAGGGTATTTTAAGTGGGAAAAAAACAGCTGTGGTAGAGATGAGTCTAGAACAGAAGCAGCTGTTAAAAGGGGATGTCCAGCCAGCATCCAAAGCTTGGAGCACTTTCCATGTATCTGATTGTAAGAGCTTGTATGGTATAAAACAAATGTACATGCACTAAAAACCTCAGAACTTTCTTACCATTGAAGCAGCTAACAAGTTTCTTTTACAGCTCCAGCTTTGTAGGTTCAGTAGTTGACTAGTTATTGCAAAGAAGGGGGTGACTAAATACTGGATTGTTCTTTTTTCAGCTAACACTCCCAGGAAAAGGAAGCACAAAGTCAAACACACATCTGGCCCAGGTCCCCTACAGCCAAATCGACTAAAGAAGATTGGCTAGGACTTTCTAAGGATCTGCTCAAAACCTGTAAATCATTACAGTCTGGAATTTCTAAAAGGAAAAGATCTTTTTCCCAATCTGATTCCAAATCTGAATCACGTGTACAAGAAACAGGATCAGACTATGTTTCTTAGTTATCTAAGCCAGAGAACTGGAAATCGGAATCAGAAGAAAACATTTCCTGACTCTCCTGCTGAGAAGTTGTCATTTTCTAACACCTTTAGCAGAATGAAAAAAAAACACTAATTGAGAACAAAAAGAAATATCAGAAACGCAACAAAGATACCATTTATTACAGATGGATATCCTTCAGCCTGCAAGCTATTCCTCCTATTCTACGCACTTTGGAAGATGACTTCATTGTAGCTAGTGCTTTGCTTGACAGTCAGCCTGCAGCTCCAAAAAAATCTGATAAGTTATGAAGTACCTCAAACTCACACATTTTTGTTTAGGAGCTCCAGAGCACCTGCTGGGGTCTGCCTTTCAAACCCTTCTTGTTCCAAGCTTCATACGGCAGAGCTTTTTGATCAATTTGGAAAGGAGGTATATAAATCTTCCACTCTGACATTTAGAGTAGTAAACTTCTATGCTCACGTCTAATTCTATTCCATCTGCTCCGCTCCCAAATTCTAAACCTTCACATTCCTCTTTGGAACCAGATCATATCAGATATCTGGGTTCTGAGAAAAAAAATCAGAAAGGTTACTACTGGCAGTATTTTCATACCTTTCAGGGAATTCCTGCTTAATCAAACAACCAAACCTTATTGTTTCCTCCTAATGTGGACCAAATATTGTCTCTGGAAGTCATAGAGCCTTTTTTTTTTTTTTTAGATCATATAGGAAAAAAATGTATTCAAATATTTTTCTGGCACTAGTGAAAAAATGAAAAACTTAAAAGACTTGTTTTAGAGCTTTCATTTTGAAATTTTCACATAAAAATTCAAAAGTTCAAAATATCTCTAAAGACTCTTACCATTCAGTCCTCCTGACAGTTGTGTAGTAACTCTGGATCTGAAATATGGCTATTATCACATCCCTGTTTTCAAATATTTCAGGCACTTTTTAAGATTTTCTATATTTGCGAAACAACAAGTAGAGACCACCACGATGAGATAAATTATGCTGGATTTATTTTATTATATTATTTATTTTCTATATCTGGTTGACATTTTCAGTTTTCTGTTTTGCCTTTTGGGTTATCTACAGCTCCAAGAGTATTTACAAAATGTCAAACCCCTCCAGTAGCCCTTTGCAGATTACAAGACACATTTTTCCATACTTGGACAACCATCTTATCTTTGTGATGTCTTACTTAACCTATCTAAAATATCCTTTCTCAGTAAAAAAATATTCCTCAGTCTGGATTTCAAATAAACCTAAAAGAATCTCCTCTCATTCCATTCCATCCAACAGTATAGTTGTTCTAGGGTATCTGTACTATGAAGGCATTTCTTTCTCAAGAAAAGCCGATTCTTACACGCAACAGTTTCTAATACTACATCTCTTTCTAAACAGCCAGGGTATTTCTCAGTATTTTAGGTCTCAATGTTTCTGCTATTCTCATGATCCCCCTAACCAGATTACATATGAGAAAACTTCACTGATTTCTCAACTCCTTTTGGACTCCTCACCAACATCTATCATTTCAGATTCCAGTTCGGAATTTTTTCAAAAAGTTCCTGTGGTGGTTAAACCAGTTATCCCTAACTCCAGGTCTTCCTCTGACTCTTCCAGCATCTACTCAGTGTGTGATCACAGACTTACTAGACTTTGCTTAGGGAGCAGTATCCAAAGGTGTGAAAGTCCACAGTTTCTGGAACCAACAAGACAAGACACATAAATATCAAAGGAATTATTTCATTGATCATTGCATTCAAATCTTTAAATTATATCTGGATTCCTTGTTCTCTTCTGGTAGTCACAGACAACACTACAGTCATTTGGTACATAAACAAATAAGGGATGGCCAGATCTTACCTCCTTTGGAGACTAGTAGTGATAGCCTTGGTATTGGCAACTCAGTTAAATCTTTCCCTTCTGGCTGGTTACGTACTATCAGGGCAGAATGCAATGGCAGGCAAGCTGAGCAAGACCTGGACAGACCCACAATGAATGAAAGTTGCATCCCATTGTCTTCCAGGATTTGATCCATCCTAGGAAATTCCTTAAGTAGATCTGTTTGCCCCCATTGACAAGCAACAGCTAAAGAAGTTCTGCCTCAGGATTCATTGCACAAGAGCTTGGAAGATAGATGTATTTTATTACCATGAACAGGAATGTTCCTGTATACCTTTCCACCCTTTCTCTAAGAACCAGAATTTGTCTAAGGATTCAGAGAGACTCTTCAGCTTAAGTTTTTAATATGGAAAACAGTCTTACTCATTGCTCTAACTTCTGCAAGAAGAGTATCTGAGTTGCGAGCTCTTATGGTGATTCAGCTATATCTCACCTTTCATAAGGGAAGGGAGGCTTTGAGAATCCTTCCTTCCTTCCATTCTTCATGCTTAAAGTGGATTCAAAGTTAACTGTGAGCCATTCATCTCCCTGTTTTATTTCCAGAGCCAAAACAATAAGGAGGAAATAATTGTACACCCTCTTGATGTCCACAGGCAACTAAAATACTACACTGATAGAACAAAAACCTTCAGTAATTCTGATCAGTTGTTTGCTTTTATGAAGGCAAGAAGAGGAGACAACTAGTGTCAAGGCTGGAAATTTCCAAATGGTTGTTTGTGTAATTCAGTTATGTTATTCTCATCATAACAAGACAATCCTATACAAAGGTAGAGGGCTGTTACAAGGGCTAAGGCTACTCCTGTGGCTTTTTGGAAAGGGGTGATATCTAGGAATACTCTATAGGCAACAACATAGTCTTCTCACATATTTATCAAACATTACAAAATTGATCTTTCTCTACAGCCAGAGTAGGCTTTGTTAGGACTATTCTTCAAAGATTCCGCGATTCTGACCCTTCTTCCACCTCCCTTTCTTTCTAAGCTTTGGTATTCATCCCATATAGCTTAGGGTACTGAAACAGTGATTTAACGATGGATGCATTACAATTGTGTAAGTAAACTTAGTATAACAATAGTTGTTTGAATAGATGGATCACTGTTGCAGCACAGACACCTGCCTTCCTCTGTCCCTATAAGTTTTGTTATGCCAAGGCTGGAGTTCCTTCTTTCTGTTCCTTTTCATTTTCTCCTAGCCTACCTTAAAATGTCAGGGCTGTAGCCTCCCTTATTATTGAGGCAAGAAAGCTCTGAAGTTTTGATGCCCATGTGTCTGTTTTATATGGTCTTGCCCTCTAGCTGTAACTGTTGTGAGGGTGAGTGGATGATGCCCTGAAGTTTTAGAAGTTGGACAAATGTCCAGTCATTGTCAGGATACATCCAGTATAGCTTAGACTACTGCAACAGTGATCTGTTTGAACATCTACTGTTATGGTAGTTTACTTGCACAACTATACTGTTCATTTCTATAGCTTCCAGGTGGTTTCTGTGTCACTGATAAGTTTTCTAAGGTCTGTTGTAATCCAGGGGGCATTATAGTTCTTGACTTTAATCTCTTTTAGAGTGAATAGTTTGCCTTGAATTGGACAAACTGTATTGCAAAATGTTGAAAGAGCAGAGATGGGATCACTGCAGGCATAGAGGATGGTCCAGTCAGTGAGTTGTAGATCCTGCTGAGTAATAGTGCAAGTTTTGAGATGGTTTTAGTGGCCATAACTATCGGTGGCAGTTTGTGTGCTTTAAAGGACCAGTGAGTGAGTAGGGGACAGTCATCACTTAAGGAAGGGAATAGTATTTGTAAATGTCTTGGGATGTTTGTAATGATGCAATCCATGATAGATGAGTTGTGGGAACTTTCATGTGATTTTGCCCTGGAGTGTACCATTTTGTAAGGTTGTGTAAAGTCTGAAAATAATAAAGTTATATTTTCACTTTGCAGTTAAAACTGATGTCACCAGTAATTACAAGTTTAGGATGTTTTGAGGAATTAAGCATATTTAAGACAGTATTTAGTACAATAGATCTTATGTTGTCTTTTTCATCCAATTCAATAGTTGGGTTATTGGATCTAACCGGATCCAACTTTGGTGCTTTTTCAGAAGATTAGCTCCAAGGTTATGACTCCTTCCTCTACCCATAATACTGTCAGCTCCCCGGATTACTCTAGATCTTGTTTGCTTATTGATCCTTCAGTAAGGTAAGACTCTGTCTGCATTTCCATATCCTTTTCCACTCCACAAAGGACCTTCTGTTGAAACCAGAAAAGGGGGGGGGGGGATAAAGCTATGGTTCTGAAAGTCCTAGGGTTTTGGCTAGGACACATCTGTGGATAGACCCCCCCCCCCCCAGGACAGAGCTGGTAGTAACCTTAATGGACATTGTCCTAGAGGTAGAGACAGAGGTAGACCACAGAACCTAGGGTTTTGAGGTCCTTTCACTGAGAAATCCTACCTGCGTTCTTAAATGATTGTCCAGCTGCTGCACTCTGGAGGCAGTTGGAAGGTGCTTATCCCTGCACCCTTATGCCTGGAAGGCCATCAGCCAAGATTCCTGGGTGCAAAGCACAGTCACCAGAGGCTATGTTATTCTCTTTGCTTCCCCTCCTCAGAAAAAGAAGAAAATTCCCAACATACCACCCAGTTAGATGACATTAGCAGCAGCAGCAGATGTAAGAAAGCTGCTAGAAAGTAGTCATCCAGCAGGTCACCCCAGAACAATCAGGATCCGGAGTCTAGTCAAGCTTCTTTTTCATTCTGAAGTAAACAGGGGACCTTTGGTCCATCCTGGACATAAGCTACCTCAATCAGTTTGTAAAGCAAACAAAATTCTGGATGGTTACAGTTTAGTCCATTTTATCTGTTCTGAGAAAGGAAGACTGGATGTGCTCCACAGATCTCCAGGACTCTTGCTATCATATGATGATAGCAAAACACTCCAGGAGATTTCTCCAGTCCTGGTTGGGAGCCAGACATTTCCTTTTCAGAGCCGTTTGGCCTAATCACATTCTCCAGGGTGTTTCACCAAATGCATGGCAGCAGTAGCTGTACATTTCAGGCTACGGGGTTCCAGTGTTCCTATATTTAAATGATTGGCTCCTTACAGCACCAGCAATGGATTTACTGCACAAGTACAGGGACTTCTTGTGCCATGTAGCACTACAGTTGGGAATTGTTATCAATCTTCTCAAAAGCCAGCTGACACCATTGCAATCACTAGAGTTTATCAGATGCTGTCTGGACACAAAGTCTCAAATAGCCAGGCTCCCCTCAATAGAGAATCTTATCTCTACATCACATTGCTTAAGGCTCATTCTTTGATTTCTCAGCCTGATGGCTGCCTCTATCACACTGGTCCCTTTAGAACAATATTATGTGAGGATCTTGCAGTGGACTTTTTCTCTTCAGTGGTCCTTGATGTCTCATCCCCATCATACCCCAATGCATCTCACACCAGTATGCAGGAAACACATCAGTTAGTGGTTGACCTCTGCCATTGTATCATGGGGTCGACAGTTTTACCCAATACTGCAAATAGCCTGCATGACTACGGACATTTGCATTTCAGGGTTGGGAGAATTGTTCAAGCTTCTTGGTCAGTGACAGAGGCCAGTTTTCACATCGTTGTTGTGGAGATGAGGACAGTCCTTCTAGCTTTGCAGGCCTTAAAGGACTCCCTCCCTGAAGGTGTGATCTCCATCCAGATGGACAACATGGGGGTAGTCTGGTATATCAACAAGCAGGGAGGAAGCCATTCATATCTGCTGTGCTGGGAAGCCATGAAAGTGTGGCAATAGCCAATATCGTCCCATCCCTTTCTAATCACAGTGCATCTCCCAGGGACTGCCAGTGTTCTGTCAGACAAACTGAGCAGGTCTGTTTTCCTGGTCAAAGAAACCTATAACTAAACATAGAAATGCTCTGAATATTTATTAAAACAAAACCATAAATGAATGTAGAGCTTTGGGGTTATTCCCTTCCTCAGTGCTAATAATCAATCAATAAATTAAAACACATGCACTTTATATAAAATAATTTAAATCACATGAGACAGCCATCCAATAAAAACAAATATAAAGACATAATACAAAAAAAAACAAAATTAGGACAAAAACAAAATTAGGACAAATGCATCTGCTTTTTAACTAAAACAGGTTTCAAACTAATTGTACTATTTAAACCTGGAGAAATATCTGCTTTATGTCTTAAAATCCAACCATATTCTTCAGTTTCCAAAATATTGTTCATGTCACCCCCTCTGATGTTCTTATAAATTACACTGATAACTCTAAAGTTAAACTCATGAGTAACATCATTATTCGCAGCATGTTTTGCTCATGTATTTAACTTACCTCTTTTTATATTGGATTTATGTTCAGTAATGCAGTCTTTAAATTTATGACTGCATTTACCAGTACAGAAAGATGAACATTTTAGACACGTTGCCAGATAAACAACATAGCAGATGTTACAAGAAGCATAGCAGCAGAATTTAAATGTCTTTCTTGGTACAAACCTTACAACCACCACAAGCCCTAGCCCCATGCTATCCCCCTTAGTCATAGTTCCAGAATTTGAACTCAACAGTTCCTTCAAATTACTGTATCTTCCATAGGAAAAGGTCACATGCCTAGGGAACAGCCTACCCACCATGGCATCCTGGCACACAATGTGCCACAAGTCCTTAACCAGTCTTTCCAGTATCTCAGAAAAAAGGAGAAAATCTTGTCACAAAAAACAGTCTTTCATCATTTTCCTCCACCCTTTCATACGTTGTAGTATCAAACCTAGTATACTTTCTCCCATAAAATTTTCTATCCTCCCACTGCATTTTGCAAAACCTTCCTCCTAGCATCACTTGATAGGTCACATGAATACCCTTGAACCAATAATCTATTATTCACCTCATCCACATTCTCTTTCCTCAGTCTCTTCTGAGGTGTTATGGTAAATTCTGCTGAATTCACCATATGGAAGTGACCTAATCAGGTGGGGGGGGGGGGGGTGCATGCTTCTGGCTTGAAGGAAATTATTAACAGCAGTTGCCTTTCTAAAAGGTCTGTGTTGGATGGTCATGTCTTCCCCCACATAAAATTCTCCATCCAGAAATGCAGTGGATTTGGAGACCAACTCATAAGTGAATTTCAACCCATGTGAGTCCTTATCACATCTTCACAAAAGCCAACTACCAGAAAGGTTTAACTTAGCAAATAGAAGGGATTTACCATGCGTGCTTGTTCCAGTGGTTTAGGCCCCTTCTCAGCCCCTCTTCCATCAGTTTTGGATTTCTTGGCAAGAATTGTTTAAGAAAGGATACAGTTTTTGTACTATCATAGTGCAGTTAGCAGCTATTTCCAGTTTTCATGTTGGACACAGTCAGACTTCCATTGCTTCCTTAAAAAACTGCTTCTTCAGTAGACCTGAAATTTCTTTCTTTCTTGGAAAACTTAATTTTTGGTAGAAATCACATCAGCAAGCCTGGTTTTGCTTTACCCCTTTGTGTGATACTTCATAAAGATAGGGCATCTTTGAGTACACATCCCCATTTCCTCTGAAGCAAGTCTCAATCAAGCCATTTATCTTCCAGTGTTTTTCCAAAAACTGTCAAACAAGGGAGAATAAGCATTACAGTTGCTAGATGTTCACTATCAAGTCAGGTTTTACTTACACAAGACAAAGTATATCAGAAAAATCTGCTCAACTCTTCCTTGCATTCTTAAAAGCTAAATTGGGTCAAGAAGTTTCTAAGGTAACATTGTCCAAGTGGACTTTCAAATGTATTGCCTATGTTTATGAAAAAATGAGATTAACTTTACCTGGCAAACAAAAGCCTCATTCTTTCAGAGCAGTGGCAACCTCTACTGCTTTTTTGGATAGGGTTCCCATTGATGAAATCTGTGCTGCAGCTACTTGGTCTACATTTCACACTTTTGTGTTACACTACAAGTTGGATGTACAGTCCAGATCCCATGAATCCTTTGGCTCCTCCATACTCAAGAATGTCCTTTCTTGAATCCACCAAGGGTTTTAGATAGTGTGGCAATCTGTCCCAATTGTTGAATCAGATGAAAAAGACAACATTGGTTATGAAAGTTATGTACTTGCCATAATGCTAAGTCTTTGTTGTCTTGTTTCTTCTGGTTCAGCATCCCTCCCTCCATTTCTTTAGCTAGCCTTTCTTGCTGTTTTGCACATATCATAATTGTTAACTTTGGCATCAAGTAGGTCTGTAATTAGGATTTGCTGGAAAGAATTTATAACTGTAAGCAGGCAAACTCGATCCGAGGTAATCTGGGGAAGGAGTCTGAACTCTCGATCCAAGCTTCTGAAAAAGCACCAGGGTCAGATCCGATAACCCAGTTGTTGAATATGATGAAACAAGACAACACAGATTATAGTATTATGACTATATAACTTTTGTTTATATTAATAAGATGTGGGATGTAAACAATGGCTAGCATAAATTTAGTGTGACCATTAAAACCGAGTTTGAGAAGAGTCCATTTGGTGTTCTGATTACTGGGGGATTTGTTAGAAGTTACTAGGATTAGTACCATGTTTCTTTTAGTAAGTGTCAGCCTCACCTCCATTCCACTGTGTGGGTCTGTTGGCACACAATTAGTGGCAGGAATTATGGTACTGCAGGGGTTACCAAAGGATGGTATTTAGCCATGATTCAGTGATATTGATAGTTTTGGGCTGATAATTAAGCCACATTCAAGACCTGTCCACTTGTTGATGCTGACTATGTTTAAATGCGCTATTGACCATTTAGTTCAACATTCATTAATTAACTAGAGATAGGTAGGTTCTGGGCTTGATTTAGTATTCTCACGTAAAGCAAGGAGTAGAGTAGTTTAAAACATAAAGCGTTTAATAGTAACTGATTGAAAATGAAATGTAGAAAATATTTGATGAAACAAAACATAAGCTAGAAGAAGTTTATCTGTTTATTAATGAAAACCTTTTTATTTGCGAAGGCCACCTTAGTGGAATATCCATTGATAGGTAAGTATCGAGAGCATAGTTACTTGTAAAGTATTCCTGGTATAGAGGTTGACAGAGGAGAATTAATGGTAGTATGTGGGAAGGAGTAACAGTACGAGGATCAAATGTAGTAGAGTGTAGTTCATTGTTGTAATGCTGCTAGGTAAATCTGTGATTAGGAATGTACTGAATATAAGCTGTGTAAACAAATTATTTAGAATGGTGTTGAGAAGACTTGGGTGAATGGAATGGGGCATTTAGGGTATGTAGAGTAGGGAGGATGAGCTACATAACTATAAATGTAGAAATTTGGGACTGTCTGTGAATGGTGCAGGAAGGAGGAGAAATGGGACACCTCTGGAGCATAGCATGAGTGTATTAGCCAAAGCATGAACAAAATTAGCAAAACATGTAACCAGCTGGTCCAGAAAGAGAGGTAACCCAGACAGTCACACACACACACAAAAATTAAAAGTGTATTCTTTTAGAAACACTAAGGGTTCAGAAAGTAAGGTGGATTCACAGGAAAATATTGCTCCATGGTAGATGGAGAGCCAGGAAAATAATAGCACTAAAAGCACCAAATTGCTCATACAATGTCTTGATTCCTGTGGAATCTAGTACATAAACCAGGGAAACTAAAGGAGGTTCTTCTGCAACTTAGAGAGAGAGGTGGAATAAAAACTAATGTGTGTAACAGGTTAGATAGACAGAGCTGGAGGACCTAAGACTACATGTGTGAGCAATATGGAGAGACAGGAAAAAAGTAAGAATGAGTTTGTGTGGGATGATCAGTGTTGTATCCAGTGGGAAGAACAATAACATCACATGATCCTGACCTAGGGCATTTCGTGTAGAGCTTGCTTGGCATTATTGGAACCACATTTAAGTAGGAGCAAATAGCAAATAAGCCTTTTAGGAAGTGTATGGCTTCTCCAAGGATGTTACATTAAGGCAGCAAACAAAAGTGTTCTTTTTCATCAGATCAAGGCCAGTATTTTAAATCATCTACTTTTGGGGAAGCCCTGAGTGAGTATTCATTATGTAAGAGATGAATCCTTGAAGTCCAAACTGCCTGCATTATCAGTTTCATTAATTAAGGAAATTATCTTAAGTCATCCACTTCTGGGGAAGCCCTGAGGAAGTACTGACTGTTTAAAAGGGATACCTCCTCCTTGCCTTGACTGCCTGCCTGCGCAATTCTGTTAATTAAGGAAATGATCCCTGCAGGTCTGTCTGTAACAGTTATTGCTGTCTGATCCTTGGCTTGGTGGGGGGACTAGTGTATTAATTAAGGAAATGATCCTACATGTCCGTCCATAACAGTGATCCCTTTCCAGTCCTAGTCTGGGGGGGGGGACTAGGAATGTGTGAAAAACTAGCTACTTGACCTACTTGATGAATATTTCTGAGTTATTGCTGTGCCTAGATCTCTTTTCCACACTGGTCTAAATTTGTTGGTCTCACTTGTTTTCATGCCGAGGTACTAATAACTTTACTTTTGTGGTTTAGTTCTTGCCTTTTATCAAAGTACCATGCCATCCTTAACAGCAAGTCATCCATCGTAACAGTGAATAATTTGAGTTTTATTAAAGATGTCAAACAATAAGTCAATGATCTCTTAAACAGTTATGATTTCTGTTGCTCATCCGGTCAGGATAAAACAGAGTAACAGTTGTGGGTTCAGTTCAAGCAGCTTTATTACACACAAACACATCAGGAATGTACCTTAGTAACGTAAATAAAGCAATAAACAGACTAACTACTACACTTGTACATGTTAACGCTCTGGCTGTTCTGTCAAAAAAATGGCACTGCTGCCTGCATATGCTCACTATTTGCACAAGCCTACATCTGGAAATCCTTCTTAAAGTTACACACACACACACACACACACACACACACACACACACACACACACACACACACACACACACACTCTGCTCTGCATACTCCCTCTTTGAGAAATAGATCATATACCAAATGACAGTATTCATTGACATGCAGTTACACAGAAATTATCTTTTGACATGCAATTATACAGAACTAATTCTTTGACATGTGTTCATACAAAATTAAACACATAAAACAATCATGTCCAGGTTGCTGTGTATTTTACACTAGGTATATATATATATATATATATATATATATATATATATATATATATATATATATATATATATATATATATATGACCTGATTGTGTAACATAAACATCAGAATTGGATCTAGCAACAGGGAGTGTCTTTAAGGAATGTTCAACTCTGGGGACAACTGAGACATCATCAAGAATGGGAATGGACACTGAGACATGTTCTTCAGTATGAACATTGTCAGGGTTGCTCTGAGATCTAGAGTCTGTATTACAGGTACGATGCTGCGATATTCTTTCGGACACAGGAAGAAGATGCCTGCAGTTTCTCCTGTATTCTGTACCCTTGGATTCCACTAAGTAGGATCTCGGCTTGGCACATATGCTTCTCACTTGACCAATTTGTTCAAAGTTTTTCGCTGTTTGCATCCTCACTGTCTCTTCTTTTTTTAATGGACAAGGAAATCTTCTAGTGTTGTCATAGCTGGACTTCTGAAAGGAACGCTTCTTAAAGACTTAGGCTTTGATTGCTCTGTTGTTTTTAGCATTAGGCACCAACATACTACAACATATAGGCAAGGTTGTTCTGGTTTGCCTGGATAGAGGTCACTGAGCAGGCAAGCCAAGTAGGTTGTCACTGGGTATATTTCTGATATTAAGCAAATTCAAGAAGATATCGGTGTTGTCACACATTGACTTCTCTAGTAATTGCTTTGCAGTCTGTACTGCACATTCAGCAAGGCTGTAGGTATTCCGGACTACTAGTAACATGGATAAAGTCTCACTCTTTTTCAAATTTCTGAAACAACTGACTGATATACTGGGTACCGTTGTCAGAAATAACTTTATGTGAACTACCATGGACTGAGAAATGACATTTTACCTTATTAATAACATCAGTGGACATTAGGTTAGATAGCAAATCGATTTCAAACCAGTTCAAATAAGAATCTGCCAACACTAAATAATGCTGATTGTTCCACTCAAATATGCCAGTGGCTACTGTTGACCAAGGTAATTCAGGAATCTGGCTTAGCTGAAGTGGCTCTTTTTGCAAATGTGGTTTAGTACTATTGCATATTGAACAAGAAGAAAGCACTTTATCAATGTTCTTTGATAGAGAAGGGCAAACTACTAGTCCTCTCACACTTCTTTTGGTAGATTCTGAACCTGGGTGGCCATGATGCAAAATCTGAATGTATTCATGTTGTAAGGAATGTATTCATGTTGTAAGGAAGTAGGAACAATAACTTTTGGACCTTTGAAAATGTGATACCATCTTCCATCAGCATCTCATCTCTGTATGGAAAATAAGATTGTACTTCTGGCAGTATACAAGATTGCTTTGACAGCCATCCTACATTGATGAAGTGGTTGAGCTTCTGCAAATTGGATTAGTCTTTGTATGATCTCTTAGCTCATCAAGTCTTGTGGTAGAAAAATTCCGCACTTCCATGACATCAAAGTCAAAATTCTCTGCATCAAGCTGTTCTGTGGTATTTCTGGGTGATCTGGATAAGGTATAAGCCAGATAAAGAAGTTTGCCTTTTGTATAGACCATTTAGAAATTATACTTTTGTAATCTGAGCATCATTCATTGTAGTCTTGCTGAAGCAGTATGCATAAGCTTCTTTAAAATAGTGCCTAGAGGATGATGATCAGTTTTAACTTGGATAGCTCGGCCATAAATATAATCATGGAACTTTGAACATGCGAACACAATTGCCAAAAGTTCCTTCTCAGTTTGAGCATACTGCATCTCAGTTTGGGGAAGAGTTCTAGATGCAAAGGCAAAAGGTCTACCCCCTTGAAGAATAATTGCACTAAGACCGAACTCTGAAGTATCACAGGAAAGAACTACTGGTTTGTGAACATCATAGTATCTCAATGTAGGTGGATTAGCAATTTGGTTTTTGAGGTTATCAAATGCTCTCTGGTGTTGTTCCAAACATGACTAGGCAACATTTTTGCATGTCATCTGTCTTAAAGGCGCTGATAACTGACTAAAGTCAGGGATAAATTTGCCCAAATAGTTAACCTACCAAGAAAACTCTGTAGGGATTGGACATTGACCAGAGTCGGCATCTCAAGCATGGCTGCTTGTTTAGAAGGGTCTTGGTCGTAAAGCTGGACTGGTAAATAAATGACCTACATAAGTAACTTCTGGTAGTCTGAATTTACATTTCAGAGGATTACGTTTCAAGTTCACTTCACGCTACCTGTCCAAAACTTTCCTGAGATTTCTGTCTGCTTCACTGTTACCTCCAGCCAGTAAATCATCCATTATTGTAGCACAAGGATAGCCTGAAAAAATATTCTCCATTGCACTCTGAAAGACTTCATTAGCAGAAGTTATTCCAAAAGGCATCCTGAGGAATCTATATCTACCAAATGATGTGCTGAATGAAGTCAGTAGTGAAGATTTGCAATCAAGCATTACTTGCTGAAATTAACTCTTTGTATCTAAGACAGAAAAAACAGTGGCATTTGGTATAAAGGCGGCAACCTCCTCGACTGTATGCATGGGATGATGAGGTCTCTTTAATACCTTGTTCAAGTCTCTTGGGTCAATGCATGTTCTGATTTTATCTTAACTTTTCTTATGAGCATCTACCATGGAAGACACCCACTCAGTTGGTTCTGTGACTGGACAAATCACACCTTGCTGTACCATTTTGTCTAACTGGACCTTGACTTTGTCCTACATAGCTATTGGAACTCTCCTCGCTGGACTGACCTCTGGGTCTACTTTTATGGAGTACACAACTGGAAGTTTGCCTAACTTGTCATCGAAAACATCAGCATACTCTGAGAAAATAGCAGCACTGAAGTTGGAACTGGGATGTTCTTACGTGATGTACTTCTTTGGTAAAAAATAAATAAATAAATAAAAAAGCAGTTTCATTCTCAAACTGTCTCTGAGACCCAATAATGACTGCAAAGGTCTTCTGACTACATAAAATTGCAAGCTATAACTGTTCCCAGCTGAGTAGCATAAAAGCACTACCAACCCCTTGGTTTTATAGATTATAAGTTCATAGATTAGTACTAAGCTAACTGCCTTTGAGAGCCATTTTAAGCCTAGCCAATTATCCCTTGTGAGACTCAAACCTTGCACCTTGTGTTTGTAAGGCAAACACCTTAACTATTAGGCCACCCTCCCAACCCCAGTTGAGTGAATCTCTTCACCACCATAAGCAACAACTTTGAACAATTGACTAAATTAAGTTGCTCACCATTTCTCACCCTAGCAAATGTTTTTACTGACATCACATTACACTTTGAACCAGTATCTACTTTGAGCTGTGTGGGTTTACCATTGACCAGGACAGTACAAAATTCTTCATTCTTTGCCAACAAATTATTGCATTAACCTTTTCATCAACCACTGAAATACTTCATTCTTTGCCAGCAAATCTACTGCATTAACCTTCTCATTGACCACTGATGCACTATCTACATAGAAAGTAGGGATATCTGAATGAGGCTTGCTTGATTTACAAAACTTTTGAAAGTAGTTCCATTTTTTACACTTGTGCCACTGCTGACCAAATGCTAAGCACTTCTCTCTTTTAGACTCATGACTGGAACCATCATTACGGCAGTTAACAATTAGACTTATTGGATTTTGCTGACTCACTCTTATACTGTACTGAGCATGTCCATTTTCAGTGGCGGATCCAGGAATTTGCAGAAGGGGGGGGTGCAGTCTCGATAGTTGACTACCGGGGTGGAAGCAAGAAAGTGGGACACAAAGCTCTGACATCACGTCTGGAAAGACATCACTTTACATTCAGTTACACATGATTTTACTGTGGGTGTGGTAGCAGGAAAAAGTAATTCCTACACAGCACATCTATTTTCAGTGCATGCCTGGAAAAAATTGTTGACCATACCAACTCACATTCTCCTTCCATGGCATAGTGGGCATATGGACTCTTATAAACTTGTAAAGAATCCCACTGAAGTTGGAAATAACCACAGTGAAGTCTACTTTGTTGTTAAACATAAAATACATACCAAACATTAGGATAAATTAGTAAAAGCTTCATTTATTGATGTACCAAATAAACTAAACTCATAAAACTTTCCTTAGCTGACCATTATGTTTTTGTATTGTTTACTGTTCTTTCTCTGGGTTTAAGCAGAACTAATTTTCTTTAACAAAGGTCCTACTGTACCTTCTCTTCTTTCAACAAATTCTGGAGTGAGTAAAGGAGGGGGAGGCAATGTTGGTCTCCAGGAGTTCAAAAAAGGCCGGTTGTCTACTTTCTCAAGTCAAAGTTCAATGAAACGAATTGTTTTAGGTCAATGGTTTTCCAAGTTCATGGCCATCTGAATTTGAGTAATTTCTTCTTCCAACTCGTGGTCTTTGACATTGAACTTCTGTCCTGTTGAACTTTCACTGAGCTTGGATTGCAGTCACTTCAACTTCAGCACTGGGGAAATAGTTCTAATTTGGAGAATGCAGCACTTTCTACAACTGTGTTTTATAATTGGAATAGTCTCTGTAGCAATTACCATTTTTGGGAGTTGAATATAAGCTGACAATTTCCAATACAATTGCTGCTACCTTGTTTTCCACAGCTGCTGGCAACTTAAATGCAGCAGTGTTATATTATCATTTTGCCAGATTTTAAAGAATTCAACAGATGGTTCAGCCTTAAGAAAGCTTTGTGTCCATTTAGCTTCTGTTCAGGAGGTTTGGCTGTAGTTAGAGAACACCATCATTGTACATGTTAGTGATGTTGGTGTCCTGGTTAACTTTTGTCTTTGGAGCAAGTGAGTTCTGCTGTGGTACTACTCTGAATTCTGTGATCATTTCTCTTCTGTTTGTCAGGTTTTCTACATTTTTTATGTCCATTTGTATCTGCAAGTTTCCCTTAATACAACTCATGTTCCTGAACATCTCTTCACTTTTTGTTGTCTTCCATTTCTTTGCATTGCTCATGTATACATCCCTCCTGAACTTCTCTTGCTATCATCTATCAAACTCTGCATTAAAGTTTTACATAATGTACCCTGCTCTCATCTTTAGAGAGCCTTCTTTCCTCAGCCACTTTTAAAGCCTTCACAGACAGTCATTTTACCTTCTTAATCTTCTTTCTATTTAGAATTAATTTTTTGCAACTTCCTGGGTAATATTTCAAACTTCTGTCCATAGTTCATGTACTCTGTCCAGCATGCCTATTCCCTGACTACTGGTACTTCTTACTTTGTATGCTGCCTGTGGAGTAGAGGACTTCTGTGATGGTAGTGCTCTGACTACTGGTACTTTTTACTTTCTATGTTGCCTGGGGAGTAGATGACTTCTAGGATGGTAGTACTGACTTCTCTGATGGTACATCTATGAATTTCTATGTTGCCTGTGGAGTTGATGACTATGATGTTAGAGCTTTGACTGCTGGTACTTCACACTTTCTATGCTGCCTGTATGAAAGGACTTCTGTGGAATTTCTATGTTGCCTGTGGAGTGGATGACTTCTGATGGTAGAGCTCTGACTAATGGTACTTCTTTTACTTTCTATGCTACCTGTGGAATAGAGGACTTCTGTGATGGTAGTGCTCCGACTACTGGTACTTCTTACTTTCTATGTTGCCTGGGAGTAGATGACTTCTATGATGGTAGTACTGACTTCTCTGATGGAACTTACGAATTTCTATGTTGCCTGTGGAGTGAATGACTTCTATGATGGTAGAGCTCTGACTGACTACTGGTACTTCTCACTTTCTATGCTGCCTGTGGAGTGGATTACTTCTGATGGTAGAGCTCTGACTACTGGTACTTCTTTTACTTTCTATGCTGCCTGTGGAGTAGAGGACTTCTGTGATGGTAGTGCTCTGACTACTGGTACTTTTTACTTTCTATGTTGCCTGGGGAGTAGATGACTTCTAGGATGGTAGTACTGACTTCTCTGATGGTACTTCTATGAATTCTTATGTTGCCTGTGGAGTGGGTGTCTTATGATGGTAGAGCTGTGATTGACTATGTTGCCTGTGAAGAACATTAGTGGTATTTATCATACTTTCTATGCTGCCTGTGGAGTTAGAGGACTTCTGTGATGGTAGTGCTCTGACTACTGCAGTTTTTACTTTCTATGTTGCCTGGGGAGTGGATGAATTCTATGAAGGTACAGCTCTGACTGACTACTGGTACTTCTCTTACTTTCTGTGCTGCCTGTGGAATTTCTATGTTTCCTGTGGAGTGGATGACTTCTGATGGTAGAGCTCCGACTACTGGTACTTCTTTTACTTTCTATGCTGCCTGTGGAGTAGAGGACTTCTGTGATCGTAGTGCTCTGACTACTGGTACTTCTTACTTTCTATGTTGCCTGGGAGTAGATGACTTCTCTGATGGTAACACTCCGACTTAATTAGTAGTCGGACTTTGTCAATGTTATACCATCTAAACATATGTATAAAAACATTCTCGGATGTCTTTCTGCAAATATGGATTACAGAGGAGTAGTCTATCGGGATGTCCCTATGCATGAACAGCAACACTAAGCTGTTAAGGCGCTCTTGTCCCATGGTACTCCGGCATTCATACTTTCAGTTTTAAGGCTGAATTAAACCTCTCTATTCCAGCAGTTGTGACTGGAGTAAGCAAGAGTGTATTTAATACAAACAAAATGTTTGGGAACATTTTGACATTTGTTTGTGAATAGGTCTGCTTCAAATCATTTAGCAGTGCAGAATTATGCGATATAGCCTCCCATGTCCTTTTCCACAGTCCGAGCTCTTGGTAGAATGTTGTTGAAGGAAAGTCAAAAAAATGTTTAAGTGAACTCTATCAAATGTTAAACTGTTCAAGTTTGATAGAATTAGTTAGAGTCCTTGAATAGCTGTTGATGCCATTGTAGTGAATTGTCTGGACAGTTTATGAATGAAGTGATCCAGAAAGGGAATAAAAATTGTTCTTCACCAGTACTCTTCTGAAGTCTCTTCAGCCACATTGTTCCTCATAGTCTTTTTGCTACAGACACGTGGAAGGGGTAATTCAGTATTATCGCAGAAGCTCCCCATTTCTGACATATCTCTGAAGATATTCCTAAACTCACTCAATGTTTGCATGAACAGCCTGCAGCTCATTAAGCACACAGCTGACATGCTCATATGCATACAGTATGTCTTGTGACGATCCTTGCAGAGGTTTGCTAAGGGGCTTAGTAAAGCCAGACAAGAACCTTGCTGACTGAAAGAAAACAAAGCAAGACTTAGTAATTGAACTGTAAAGTCCACTGGCATCTGTCAAAGTTTTACCATCCCAGTGTGGCCCTCTTGTTATTCATAATATTGTCTAAACAGTGAACGAGTGCTTCATACATATGATAGAAGTCATCAAAGGCTGTATGTCTCTCCACCCATCTGGTCTCACACAGCAACTTCAGCTTTTGTTTTTCTACAGGTTTTTTGCCACTTGCCTTTTGCTATAAGTTTATGTACTGCACTGATTCCTCTAGACATCTTTGCCTTTTTGGGGGAGTATTTGAAAAACAAACCGACTTCCTTCACTATACTTATCATTATTCATACTTCTGGAACTTGGCAAGCCTTTGAAAGTACGAGGTTCAACTGGTGGCTAGCACAATGGAAAAAAATAGCATGTGTTACTTTTTCTTGAAACAAAGCTGCACATCCTTTCTGTGCTCCAGCCATGTTTCTAGCACCATCAGTGACTTAATCCGAATGCTTCTTACTGACTTCAATAACAGTACTTCTCTCACTTTCTATGTTATCTGTTAAACTGCTGACTTCTGTGACAGTACTTTTTTCACTGACTTCTCTGATGGTACTTCTATGAATTTCTAGGTTGCCTGTTGAGTGGATAACTTCTATGACAGTAGACCTCTGACTGACTACTGGTACTTCTCTTACTTTCTATGCTGCCTGTGGAGTGGATTACTTCTGATGGTAGAGCTCAGACTACTGGTACTTTTTACTTTCTATGTTGCCTGTGGAGTAGAGGACTTCTATGATGGTAACACTCCAACTTAATTAGTAGTTGGACTTTGTCAATATGTTAAACCTTCTAAAGATATGTATAAAAACTATACACGACAGGAGAGAAAGTCTAACAAAATTAAGGGCCTCTGTGGTCATACCGTACTGTAGTATATGTCACAAGCTTAGTCATACTACTGTTAGATTCCTAATTAAGCGGATTAATAAGTAGCATTCTTCTTGGATGTCTTTCTGCAAATAAATTGATTACCGAGGAGTAGTCTATCGGGATGTCCCTATGCATGAACAGCAACACTAAGCTGTTAAGGCGCTCTTGTCCCATGGTACTCCGGAGTTCAGACTTTATCAGTTTTAAGGCTGAATTAGCCCTCTCTACTCCAGCAGTTGTGACTGGAGTGAGCAAGAGTGTATTTAATACAATCGAAATGTTTGGGAACATTTTGACATTTGTTTGCGAATAGGTCTGCTTCAAATCATTTGGCAGTGCAGAATTGTGCGATATAGCCTCCCATGTCCTTTTCCACAGTCTGAGCTCTTGGTGGAATGTTGTTGGTGAAGGCAAGTCAAAAAAATGTTTAAGTGAACTCTCTCTATCTAATGTTAAGCTGTTCAAGTTTGATGGAATTAGTGAGAGTCCTTGAATAGCTGATGATGCCATTGTAGTGAATCGTCTGGACAGTTCATGAATGAAGTGATCCAGAAAGGGAATAAAAATTGCTCTTCGCCAGTACTCTTCTGAAGTATCTCCAGCCACATTGTTCCTCATAGCCTTTTTGCTACAGACACGTGGAAGGGGTAATTCAGTATTATCGCAGAAGCTCCCCATTTCTGACATATCTCTGAAGATATTCCTAAACTCATTCTCGATGTTTGCACGAACAGCCTGCAGCTCATTAAGCACACAGCTGACTTGCTCATATGCATACAGTATGTCTTGTGACGATCCTTGCAGAAGTTTGCTAAGGGGCTTAGTAAAGCCAAACAAGAACCTTGCTGACTGGAAGGAAACAATAAAGCAAGACTTAGTAATTGAACTGTAAAGTCCACTGGCATCTGTCAAAGTTTTTCCATCCCAGTGTGGCCCTCTGTTATTCATAATATTGTCTAAACAGTGAATGAGTGCTTCATACATATGATAGAAGTCATCAAAGGCTGTATGTCTCTCCACCCATCTGGTCTCACACAGCAACTTCAGCTTTTGTTTTTCTATAGGTTTTTTGCCACTTGCCTTTTGCTGTAAGTTTATGTATTGCACTGATTCCTCTAGACATCTTTGCCTTTTTGGAGAGTATTTGAAAAACAAACCAACTTCCTTCACTATATTTAACATTATTCTTACTTCTGCAACTTGGCAAGCCTTTGAAAGTACGAGGTTCAACTGGTGGCTAGCACAATGGAAAAAAATAGCATGTGGTACTTTTTCTTGAAACAAAGCAGCACAGCCTTTCTGTGCTCCAGCCATGTTTCCAGCACCATCGTACCCTTGAGCTTTGCAGTGCTCAAGATTCAACGTTAACTTTGTTAGGCATGCGACCAACTTATTGCATATCTCCTCTCCAGTCACAGATTCACAGGCAATAAATTCTATGAATCTCTCCACAGGATGGCCATTCTTCACATATCGTAGTACTACTCCAAGTTGTTCCCAGTTGCTTATATCTGCAATTTCATCTGCTTGGACGGAATAAAAGGGTCCAAGAGGCTGTTGCTTTATATCCTTTATTATCTGCTGTTGAATGTATTCTTTAATACAGTCTAGCAATTCATTCTGTACTGTTTTTGAAATATATGTTGCATTCTTTTGGCATGTCTGCAAGTGGGCTTCTAACTCTCTATCGCCAGCATCAATTCGGAAATCAACTAGAGATCTGAAGTTTCCTTTGTTGGTTGTACAGTCAGATGTGCAGTCATCTCTATGTCCACGGATTGCTATCCCTTGCCTTCCACAGTACTCCAGACATTTTATAATAGAGGTCAGTAGAGCTCTGGTTTTGGCAACCTGCAGCTGTGAAGCATTTGAAATTGCAAAGTCCACTCTTTGACTTGGATTGTCACTTGTGACTCGGAAAGCATGTAATTTTGCCTCAGATTTCTTGTGGTAATCTAATTCTGAATGTCGCTGAATATCAGCTTTGGCATGCTTCCAATTACAGTATGGCTGCTCAATGAATAACTTTGCATGTTCTGTCTGTGCTGGTGTTGGAAATAACACACAGGCTAAACAATACAGCCCATCTTGTTTCACTGAATATGCCAGAAAATGAAACTGGTCTAGCCATGACAGCTGACATTGGCGAAGGGAACTTCCTGATTTTCTTCTTTTGTCTGTGAAGGCTTAGAGTGGGAAACGAAAACAGTCATGTGGTTTGCGATGATTTAGGACAATGACTTTCTCCTTATCTGCAGCATTAGTACATGTGATGTACTCACTAATATCTGTCAGTGAACACTTTGTGGCACTGACTTCATCCGAATGCTTCTTACTGACTTCACTAAAAGTAAGTCTCTCACTTTCTATGTTATCTGTTAAGCTGCTGACTTCTGCGACAGTACTACTTTCACTGACTTCTCTGAAAGCACTACATTCATTTACCATGTCTTCTGTGTCAAACACACATGACTCTGACTGCTGGTTATAAAACAAAAACAAATATCAAGGGGAAGATAACTTCTTTAACAGTACAACAAATACAACTACATTTGCCTCCATTGAATAGCGTACTATTACACAAAAAAAAAAGTTTCACTAACTTAAAAAAAATAGGGAAATACTCTATACACTAGATGCCTGCAAACCCACAAAAGAAATGCAAAGTATACAACATGGATTATTAAGATGTTCTATCTCACCGATGAGCTCCTGCCTTCATATAAGACTTTTAGAGTACAGTACCTTTCAGTTCATTTTCCATTACATATCTGACTTTCCTTTCAAGACTAAAATCAGTAAAACTTAATACCCTCATTCATAAAATCTTAGACAAATACCCTCATTCATAAAATCTTAGACAAATACTTTATAACAGGAAATAGTGTCACACACATCTGAACTATGACAATCATCCTGATAATAGGACATAATTCTGTACTTTACCACTACTCTCACCCACAAATGACTTACCCTCAGAGACTGAACCGTCTCCGTGTTTTATGACCTTTCTGAAAAATTTGAAGAGAGACTGTTGATGTAGTTCTCGCTTGGCTCCTGAAGACATAGCACCAGTTTCTGCTGACATACTGCAGCTCATTTCAATACACAAAATAACTTCTTTGGTTATCTAATGTACAAAATAAAACAGTGTCAAGTACTGATCACTTGGCTAATGGCCACAACATGTGTTCATTATGCTGAACAAAGAACGCATATAAAACGCTTCACAAATGAATGCACAAATCTGTTCTTTGCTTTGGCATGTTGCAATTGCTTTACAAAACTGTCTGTCTGTGGGTGCTATACTTCTATTAGCCTTCACACATTCTGGCATTACACAACATTTTCAGGACAAATAAAGGGCCTATGATAGGTCAAAACTATAAGCATTTTGCAAGCAATGAAAGATCAGAATGTACAAATAGCCTGAACTTTGACTGCCACGTGTCCACAGTGGTGAGAAAGATATTCTATGTGGAACAACTTAGAAGTAAATGTATGGCATCCAGATCCAAGGAAATTATAACCCCACTGTATTCAACCTCATTAGACCAACAATTGAGTACAATGCACCATTTGACATGTACTTGACTAGGCACTTATTTTCCATATAATGGAGTGGCTGGCATGCCCTCAGAGGTTCCTCAAAGAGCATACAGGGTATAAACAACATGTCTTATATGAATAGACTAAAAGGCCTATCCCTTTATTCTGTATCCTACCGATTATTAAAGGGTGACCTGTGCCTGCTCTACAAGGCACTCACAAATCCTGACTTGGTGGAGCTGCCACACATCTGCAAGTCAAACAGCACAAGGGTCAGCTGATCACGGGATCTAAACTTAGTCAACCAAAACATGCAGGAGAGACAGCTATGTGTCTCAGAAGATTGCCTTACTTTGGAAGAACCTTCCACAAGGGTAACGTGAAGAGACAGCAGAGAAATCTCTGAAGGCAGCGAAGAGCTTGCCATAATGCCAGAAGCTTTATAAACTACACGTACATGTTTAAGTCTGCCCGTACTGCCACATCGTCTGCATACAACAGATTTGTTGCTCTGACCCCTCCAACCTGTTTGCTGATGTAGTCCATTACCACTATCACAACCCTGCTGTGGAGCATAGGCTGAGATTATGAATACTGTCCTATCATTACAGGTCTGTCATAAACATTCAGTGTTAAAAAATTAACTGATTAACTGATATCAATGGTAAATAATAATGGATCACATTAATGCATCAAATAGGTTTTTACATGTATAAAGTAACATGTTTTAACAATCCTTTAAACTTCCTAGCTGAAGTTGTTAAGCTGTTATCATGTGTTCCACATTCTGCCCATTTGCTCCACATAAGGATAGGTAGCATTTCACATTTTCGGAGCTACGTTTGGAACACTTTATTTAAAAAAAAAAAAAACTGCTCAGTTAATACAGGAAGAGGGTTTGTACTAATAAGCATTTTCTGGAGAAAAAAGTACTCTGGAAATATAATGCTTATTATGTGTGTTTATCACTGACTGCACAGTGGCTCTAAATTCACTATTTCATCACAAAAGTGTCATCTGTTATGAAGTACAGACGAGTAAGCTAATGTTAAGGCAATCACCTCCTCAAGAGTTTTAGACTGTAGTCCTGAGTTTGAATCTCTCACTGTCCATTTCCAAACTATGATTCTGTCTAAGTTCATTAACTAGAGGTTGCTTCTTTGTCATCCCTGACGAAGTAGTACAGCTTACCCGATAACAGATAAGGTAAATAAAAATCAGACAGGTCACTGAGTTAATGTATTTATTTCTCTATACTAAGAATTTTGCTAACTTTGAGAAATCACTCCTGCTACACTGACTGCTTTTATTTATATGCATTTTAATAGAGGTTGCAGATTTTAATTGTTGCAGCGGATATGTGCTACTATTTAGAATTAAAGACAGCGTTTTATTAAATATGACCCCCTCCACCTTTGTCTGCATATCTGTCTCGGTCCTTCTGTATAAGCAACCATTTCCAAGGAACATATCTGTTACTACCAACTTAGACTCATAAGGTCACTTTGTATATAAAATATACACTGCTATATGTTATAAGCTCTGTAAATATACAGGCACCGCTTACATATTCGTGTACTCTGTAAGTTTATGTACACAGTAATTGGAGATATTGTCTGCACTGTAATTCTATTACACACACACACACACACACACACACACACACACACACACACACACTTGGACTTCTATAGTTTTATATCAAATACAGTCAATTTTATATCAGCCGGATTAAATAAGGCAATATACATATACACACACTTAGACAAATATCTAGATAGACAGGCACACCCATTCAGCCGCTTTTTCCAATCAGCGTAAAGCCATGTCTACACCGACAAGTGACTAGATGTGTGTGTGCGTAGCAGATTTAGCCAAATAATTGCATTTTTTTACTCACAGACTCACTGCCCCCAACCAGCACACATAGTATAGATTTCAATTCTTTCTTCTAAAAGCGCTAAAGGTACTGTTTTCTGAAATCAATCCAATTACAGCTGTAGACTTAATATGAAATGAAAACAGATGCATAGTTTCTAAGGGATGTCCAAAAATCTGTCCTGTGTAGAGTACAAAGAGTATGCTTGTCTATATACCCACACTTAATAAGACTTAGTTGTTGCTATTCTTACTAATACATTCAGCAGCACCAGGTAAACTCCCATGGTGAATTAATTTCATTTAATTCCATTACTAAGTTGTCACTGTAAACATCAGTGTACAGGAAGAACTAAAGGTTTTCTAAGGTCATTTGTGAAAAACTGACTGCCAAGATATGTCTGTGTGTTAGTGTTAGCAAGTTACATAAAGAAAAAGAATAAACAGATAACAGGGCTGCTCCAAAGCAGCTTGTTTAGCAGCAAAAATGGGTTCTTCATCTGAAACCCAGTTAAAGGCTGAATGTCTGCCTACTGCTGTTCAGTGGGCCAACTGTCAGCATGGAGAGAATCTTCTCAACAAAGGACCATTTCGAAAATGAACAAATTAAAAGTGAGGGGCACAAAAAGGCCATGTGGAAGAAAGCAACTTCTGACATAAGAAATAGGTTTAAAGGACAATTGTCATACATAGTTACAAAATCACCGTGCAGTTTCTCCATAACAGTAACTGCAAAGCAATATCTCCTGTGCCTGTAGCTGCTAAAATCTAATGTAATATAGAGTTATTTTGATTTAATGTTTACTGATATGTAGCCAGTTTGAAACATCAGGCTTTTAATTCAATGCCATATTTCTAGCTGCAAGTCATGTTATGCAGTTGTTTTTATCTTCACTATGTAAAATTGTTGAATATACTAGATAAGCAATAGTCTCTTGAAAAGACTCTCTAGGTTAGAGGCCCATGGATCAGTGGCACTATATGTTTTTCTTGAGGCATCGGGTGTTTTAGAAGAATATTAAATTGTGATGTGTCAGAAAACACTATGTAATAGCAACGCACAGTAGAACTGGGGGGGGGGGGTGTCATCTACAAAGCCCTAATCAAGCTCCGATAGTGAACCTTCAATGAGTTCTTACTTGCAGCTAAACAGCTTTCTTTCAGCTTTCCCCGGACACATAACTTGGTTTCTTCAGAAGTTCTTTGCTTCACTACATTCGTTCATTTACAATGACTGTTTTCTGATAAGTGTCTGAAGATGTTTTAACAATAAGAAAAGTGATCATTTTTCTGACACCGCCCCGTGATTTCTCACGCTGGTGCTATAATAATGCTCAGAGGCTGAGCTACAAGATTGGTGCTAGTGGGCATTTATTAACAGGCAGACATTTTAGCAAACTTAGCATACTGAATGTAATGGTACGATTGCTGTCAGAGGCAAGCGTTAGAGGATGCAACTTTCTTATGTTCATTATAATTAATGGGGTTGTCAATTCCTAGTTCGTTTCTGAGCATATGGCTGAAAGGGTCTAAGTTTTTGAGTTTCTATAATCATGAATAAAAGAATTATTTTTAAGGCAGTGATACTTAAGTTAAAAAAAAGACGGGAAGTACTTAATGTGGTAATTTTCAATTGTTTTCTTTTTTTAATCAAATGACATGTGTATGTCCCTCTAGATTATCTATATTCTTTGTGTAGTACGTGATAATAACTATGTAAGACCTGATAAGGAACAGAAGCAATCCATATATTTGAGTTTTTAACTCTGAAGACGTCATTTAAGAGAACCTTCGTTCTGGGCTTTCTCCCGCTGTCAAAAGAGCGGGAACAGTTTATCACGAGCTTCATTTCAAGGTTTGATGCTCTTCACTAGATTGCAGTGGCATTGACAAGAACGACGGTGTTTAGAGAACGAATAAAAGGCTACTTAGAAGCTGATATGATGTTTTACAGAAAAACTGCATAGCGTCAGCCATCTTTGTCTCGCTTTCTGAAGGTAGGTGGCCAGTGAAGTAAATAATAAAACAAAACGCACACACGCTATTCAGTTATTTTGACTGATGGAACTAGGAGAATAAAGTTCAGTCTCGCAGTTCAACGCTAAGGCCATCGTTTTGTGTTGTAATCTACAGAGCTTGTCTGGACGCTTGGTATTAAGTAAAGAAGTGATAGTCAGTGTGTTATTTCAAAACAAGAGAAATGCCAATAGTAGTGAGGGGCGAGTGCTCAAAATCCTAAATGTTTTATTTACTGACTAAAATGGTGTGATTGTGCGCACACGTGTGTTTGATATGGAAGAACAATTGTGACAGAGCTACTCACCTAGTGCAGTGAACATAGCATGCATTTTCTGAAGGGTATGAAGTCTGAAACTCAAATGCATGTATATTTAGTGACTTTAATCTTTAGATCATCCCTGTGACTTGTCAAAAACACAGTTGTGGAACAGACCAAAAACATGAGGCAACATATAGGCATTCTGCGAAAATTTGTACAGCTGAGAGGTATTTACTTTACAGTTCTCCTGTTAAGAATCGCCAGACCCTTTTTAGATGACAGCATATTGTCCTGTCTTCTGTGTATAGTAAAAAATATATATTGTTGTGTAACAGGTGACAAGCAGTGAAAGTATATTTGCTTGTGAAAATGTCAGTTTGGGGTTGTCAACCTTTTTAAACATTTGTTGCCCCTTTGGTGGTTGTAGGTCTGATACGTCTCCAGGGCAGTGGTTAGCGTTTAGGGTCAAGTAATGGAAGCTCAGGTCATTAACAAAGACAGCTATCGTTGTGAATTAGACGTCAGTGCGTACTGGGTCTGTGTTCAGGATTGTAACTTTATTTAACCTAGTGGTTGAACAAGAACTTTCTTGAGCTACTTGTAAGGTGAATGCACTAAATCCCTACAGGCACAGCACTGCTGAAACGTCTGAACCGGCGTTGGAGAGTAGCACTGCTCTGTTTTTGGTCGTGTAAATCTTCAAAGAGAACTTAGAATGGGAGCAATTACTCCAGTGGATAGCCATGTGCTGCTGCTGGACAGTCGAGAAGTATGTTGTGGCTTGGATTATCCCTTTTGGAGCATTTGTCTCATCTTCTGCTCTTGGGGGGGGGGGGGTGCACACACTTGTCATAATGAGTAATAACCCTGTTGTGCATGGACCATGCCCTCTCATGTTGGTTTACAGTTTTGCTCAGTTGTTCTTGATGTCGATTTTGGGAGCAAATACATCGGACTACACAATTAGAGTTGTGGGCTTGCCTCTAAAAATGCATATTTAACTCTCTTCTTAAGTTTTAGTTTCTCAAGTTAATTACACTAATACCTTTAAAAAAAATCCTTGATTGTCCTGATTTCTGGATTTCACCCAAATTCTGGAGGTAAGAGGTTAAAAGGTATCATACGAAACAAGATCTAAAAACATAATGCTATGCATTGGAATTTATCATGCAATATAAAGTATTTCTTAACCTTTGCGTGGTGTCAGTGTCAAGATGTACTTAGACTGACAGCAGAAAGAATTGTACTGCAGAAATCCCGTTTCTTTTTATTAAAAGAAGAGAGCTTCTAGGTCTGCAAAACTACGCACTTTGCTTAATGGTTTTAACTTGTTCAGCATTCACTTGTTCAGTAGTTTTAGGCCAGTTTGCTAAGCATTCCAAATGCAGTTTGTGGTCAGAATAGGACAAATCCCTCTAGTACGGTCATAGTATTTCTAAACGTGTTTTCGTGCACTGTTTGCCCCTTTTAAATTTTGAGCACTCCTCACAGTCCATCCATCCACAACCCCTTTTTCCCATTTTTACACATGGGAATATTATTGTATACAGAAATACATGTCTCCCATGTTTTTTTCATGCTTGCCATGGGGAAATAGAAATGTTTTAAGTATTTTATTGTAAGAGTGCAAAACACTCTTGGTTAATGTTGACCTTTAGAGCAATGTATAGTTTTAATTTCCAATTTTGAAATGTGTATATTTGTAAAACTTCACTAAAACAGCTCTAGGATGATTTTAGCTTGATCTGTCACAGACCATTTCAGCGTATTTCATGTCCATTCCAGTTCACTTTTGTTTGCAGATACATTTGTATATTTATCTGATCATGTTTCCTGGGATATTCTTCAGCTTGCTATTACTGTAGCCTTCCAATATCCTACCCATTAAATTGTCGTGTATTAACAACAGCAACAACAAAAAACTATTTTGATACAGTCTCTGCCAGGACTGTTCTGGAGAGGAGCTGTCAGTATCTCCGTAGTAATTTATTTATTTATTAGTACTAACTGATAACATGCTTGCAATGTTGAAGTACATGGTTCATGAATATGTTACAGCTGGGGTGCTCAGAAATTGCTTTTTAGTGCATGTCATAGTTAAGTGTTAGGCACCTGAATAGAATGGTAGAAAAAATGGAAGGTGACAGCTGGCTTTTTTTTTTTGGGAATCAATGAAACCTTGGAGGGTGGAGTTTTACAAAAGCTGTTGTCATACCTATTAAATGTTCAGAATATTCCTGATGTCAGTTTTGCTTCTTCTCTCATAATTTTTTTGATCTTCTGTCATGAGGATCATAGATGGTCAGTAAAACCAGGTATTATTTTCATATTTAATATTCAGAAATGGTATGTTAATACAAAACCAGTTCTATTGAAGTGCTTTTTAAAAGCTGTCCCTGAAGTCGGCATCTATACCCCCATTATTTTTGGCTTTGTCCAGAGTTCTTGAGCAAAGAAGTTAAGATTTATGTTTGTTTATTTAAAGAAGGAAAAATCAAGGATCTCCTAGAAAAGATTGTAGTAAAGTTTTATGAGCAATGGTTAAAGTAGTACTGGACTTATTAGATACAATAGTTTGTAGACCTGGGCTAATAATTTTGTCTGATTTTTGTACATCTTCAGGTTATGCTGAATTTCCAATCAAAATACGAGGAGGAGGATGGCAGGTGTGTCTGTGTGTGATGTAGGGTAAAGCTGTAGGTGGTTGGGTGTTCCTTTAGTCGAAGCTTCAAAATCACTAAACTGATAAGCTTATGAGTAACTAATTGAAGTGAGTGTTGGCCTGCAAAATTTAGGTGAAATCTTGCAGATTTGAATGTTGATCAGCATTTTATTAAGAGAGGGTTTGACTTAAACAGCTGAAGGCAAATTCAAGTTCACAGAATCTTCTCAGACTTATATGAAGGCGAAAGACCTTGTTTTTGTACTGAATAGTTGTAATTTACTGCAATTTGACTGTATATTCATAATTTTCTAGTATTTTTTTATAAACAAGATATTCTGTTCTGTAATATTAAAAACATATGTGTGTGAGAAATGTGCTTTTTTTATTCCTTTGGTTTAATTTGTTCCTGTTCTTTTCTTGGTCTTGCAGTTGGGGGTGGGACACTCAATTTTGCTTCTACCACTTTTATGCTTTATTTTCATTGGTCTTATAACAAAACTGTTTAAGTGCATTGTATTTAAAACATCGGAAAGCATGTTTTTATAGCTTAAATTAACAAAAAAAAACTGAGCACACTTAAAACAGGCTGAAATAGCTGAGGTTCATTTAGCATAAATCATATACTTGTCAATGAACTAGAACAGAAGCTAAAGTTGGGAGGGTGTTGGTAGGCTTCTTGGTACAGGTCCTGTTATGATAACAGCAAATCCTTACCTATGGATAATTATAACTGCCCAGATACCAAGGCTCTGGTTTGCACGAACGTCCTACAAGCGAACCACTGGCGCACAGTAGGGGAAACTGCGCCTCTCAATAAGGCCTTGAGATAACAAGCGGCAATGCCTCTCTCCAAGGAAAATAAAAACGACGGGCGGACCTACCCCCTACACGCTGTATATCTGAATCCTAAAGAGAAGTCACGCCGGTTCAGACACGATTACAGTTATCCTAAGGTATCAATACAACAACAGCGGCTCGTTTAGGGAAGCCAGGCCGCTCCACCAATCAAATTTGTGCAATGGGCAAGCTAAAGGTGGAGCTATGCGGGAGGCGTAGCTAGTAGTGTATGCAGGCTGTCATGACGAAGTTGTTGTTTATGTCCTTGCGAAGTAAGAATGCTTTGACGATGTACCCTTTCGACTGTATCTAATTTTGCTCTGTGACATTACGGATTGTAATGCTTAACTTATTGAAAGCTGCCACTAGATGGTAGAAATGTTTTAAAGAGTAAGTTTTTCTTCTCGTGCAGGTCTTTTTTGGAGCCGGTTCAAGCTAGTATGATTGCCTGAAGTGTTCATGTTTTTTGTGGAGTGTGAATCACCTGCTAAAGGTCTTTAACCATTAATGTGTTACGTCCAAGACATAAGACTGAAGAAGTTATTTTTGGAATATTTTCAAACATCATTTCTACCTTAGCATTTTTAGCTATATCATTAAGAATAATTAGCAGGCACTTCCAGAGAAAGCATTAGCTGCTTCTGATGTTGACCTACGTAAATCCTTCTGGAGCTAATTAAATGATCTGAAGAGATAAACTTCGGCTTTAGCGCAACAAGCAACACCGGAATTAAACATTGGGCAGATCAGTAGCATGAAGCCAGAAAAGTCACAGCAGAGCAAACTAAAACTCTGTGAAAATTATTTTGTAAGTTTTGTGAGTCAGGCTCACAATTGTTGTAATTAAAAATGTTACCAGCAATGGCAAATGCACACAATCATTTTCAGCGGTTCTCTTTAACACTATTAAAGCTATTGATCTTAGATTAGCAATCCCTTTGAAAGTGAGTTATGCATCTGTTGTTGGAAGCACTAGTTTAGACAGTTATAGCCTGAAAAATCTACGTTTCTGAGTGATTCAAACAAAAATGTACACTTTAGAGTACAAATGGTATGTCTGGCTACACCCTCGTCTTCAAATACTTAAAAAATACAACTTTTCCACTGAATCTTGATCCTGTCCTTTTTGCACCAAAAAGGTCACAGTAACTATACATGTATATTTTGAACTAACTATAACTTTACATTATGCTTTTAATGAAAATGGTGCAGCTTCCATCTACTATCAATCACAACTTCTCTTAGTAGGATATAAACGATGAATAATTTTATAAGACTGAGGACGAAAAAGAATATATGCATTACAGACGCTGAAAGTCGCATTGCCTCAGAAAGACTTCATACATTATAATGGAGAGTTATAGTCCTATTGATAAACAACACTCGCATTAATTGTGGTAGGCTTTTGAATGTCCTATGCACCATTCTTCTTCTTCTTTCGGCTTTTCCTCTGCACCATTATGAAGTGAAATTTGAAGTGCAGACTGTGATCTTAGAACAGAAGATAGACGTGCAAATTAAAAATGCAGTCACAAACAGTGGATCTACTGTTTTCCAGCTCACCACTTCTGCATGACTGAAGGGCGTGCATTTCTACAAACATTTCAACTTCAGCTGCCTCGAGTCCAGCCTTTACCTTCTCATTTGGCTCCCGTTTGTTGAATGGTCGCATTAGCGGACTGGAGTTCTGCTGTGGCGACCCCTAACCGGGAAAAGCCGAGAGTCTTTCTTAGACAACAGCAACATGAGTCTTCACTGTGAAATTCATTTTGTGCCTCCAGGATGTTTTGATTTTTGGTGCTGCAATAAGGTTGATGGGAACCAAAGAATAAAGTACAGATTGGGGAGGGGGTTGCGATATACCTTTACCCAGTAATGTTAAACTCAGTTACTGTAATATCATTAGTTTGCTTTTTTTCTTGCGGACCTTGATAGATACGTCTAATGCAAATCAAACGGTCATTTAGTCAAACTGAGTGATTAGTAAACATTTCATATTTTTCATGAATTATAAAATGAGTATATATATATATATATATATATATATATATATATATATATATATATATATATATAAGCAGAGTGCGAATCCACATCTCCATGACTCAATGAGCAGTGCTGCACGTGGGGGAAACACGGCGCCATTTTAACGGCGTCTACAATGCCATTATGGCGCCATGATAATAAGTTAGTAAAACTAATCTTGGGCCAAATTGAATCTATCATACTGTGGAATTCAAATTTATTATAATTATAATACTTTAAATTAAATAATAATATTTAAATATTATAATAATATATAAATATAAATATATAATGTATAAATTTTATACTGTTTAACTAACATGCTTAACTTAATCAATCAATTATAAATTAATAAATTTAACCAGCTACAAAATGGCATTAAGCTTTACACCGGAACACACAAGCCACTTATCTACGCTAAACTAAACAAATACTAAAACACAGACATTACAAAAAACACCACTACATGTAAAAGCACCACTTTAAATGTAGGCACTAAACACACATTACATTTCCGGAACACTTTAAACTAGTACCTGACAATTCTTTTTAATTTTTTTTAATTTAATATCAAACTAGCTAAAAATAATAAAAAAAAAAAAAAATACTTCTCTGAGAGACTCACTTGCTGAAGGGAGTTTGCTGGAGTTCGAGTCACTTAATAGTGCAGCTGACTAGAGTATCGTAAGACTTGAACAACTGTTTACCAAAACGCGCCTAACTCAACTACAATGGAGAATTATTTGGAGGAGTAATTATTGAGGAGATTAAATCACCTGACTCTGCAAACCTCCAATCGCTTCTCCAATGTATTTGAGTTAGGCCCGATTTTTCACAGCATTGATTGGTTCAGGTCATGAAGAACCCAAACTGAAAAAAAAATGTACGGTACTCTGTGACAGTTTAAAACTGTTTTCTTTAAATTGTGTGGAGAGAATTAAATATTACTAGGAACAGTGACTCAGTAATATATATATATATATATTATGCATGTCATAAAAAAAAAAAAAACGTAACTTACTAGTATGGAGAAAAGGAGGTGGCGCGCGCCTCTGCACCCATGCCTAAATCCACCACTGATTTTGCTAAGTTAGACTTGGAACATGCTAGAAAGTTGTGGGTCCTCCCTGGAATCCCACAGGGCTTGCAGCTGCCATGTGCTTAGGCCTACTTTTGCTTGCCACGTGCTGCATGCCGTCTACGCTTGCTCTAGAGGCTGCTGAAACTAAGCTCTTGTCACTTGTAAGGATACTTGTGTGCCTGTCTGTGAGCTCATGGATTTGACAAATCTCTATGGCTTTGCTCAACGTTAAATCACTGTCACAAATCAAAATCTTTCTCATTGCAGCACTATTAACACCACACACAAGCCTGTCCTTTATTAATTCATCTTTCAAATCACCAAATTTGGCTACAAAAGTTTCACCTGGCTTTTGGTAGCTTGTGTAAAATAAGTGCCTCTCCAATGTAACATTTGTCTGGGGATGCACATTTCTGTAAATTTAGTTTCAAGCACTCAGGGTCTTCCCTTGATTCAGCCGGTACAGCATTATGGCGGTTTCCCCCTCTCCTGCATATACTGTTGGTGCATACACAAATGAATGCTCTCTATCAGTTGCCTCTGTTCCATCTAAGTTAAGAAAAATGAATGCTCTTGTATGTGCATCCTTGTCAGGAAAAAGCTTCTTGTAAAAAATATCGTATTTCTGCTCAAATACTCTTCAATGCTCTGCACTATTATGATCAAACACAAGTGGATTGGGTCTGCAAAATGACTCTGCCATATCAACACACAGTAGTGAAGGTGCTTGGAATTATGTACGAACATACACACAAATAAATATGCCAGAACTTGTAATTATGCCCAATAGCACAACAGACTCTTTGAAATAAAGGTACTTTGCCAAGTAAGTCTCCGTAGTACAAGAACACTTTAAAATCACTGTACTTTATGAAATCACTCCTTATCTTTGTAAGCAATACTTTGAAATGACTGTACTTTGCAAACAAACTGTACACAGCAGAAAAGGCACAGAGTAAGAAACACTTTAAAATGAATGCACTTTGCAAATAAACTGTACACAGCACAGGAACCTTTCAAAACGGCTGTACTTTGTGAAATAAATCTGTACAGTGTAAGAAGCACTTTGAAATGGCAGTACTCTATGAATAAATCCACACAGCGCAAGAAACTTTTCTGAAATGGCTGTACGTTGACTCCTCTTTGCAAAACAACTGTAGTTTGCATACAGCAAACTCTTGAAATAATTGCACCGTAATAAAGAACACAGTTTGCACACTCTGAGATACCGTGAACAACTCTAGTTATGCTTTAAATGGCTTTGGTCAATGCAAAATAGTAGTTTATGCCCAAAACATAGTCTTTTACTAAACACACATGCAGTCCCCTTGCTCTTTAAGCTTATTTTTTTCCTTTTATTGTACTCGTTATGCCCATTTAACCTCTTATCATACTCATTATACTTTTCTTGTGCTTGTTTTACTTTAAACATGCTCATTATGCAAACCGAAGGTAATTCTGAGCCCCATATAAATATTTCTGATAATTTTATCAAATATCGTGGTTCCAAGCATTTAGTTTAATTCATGTGTTTTGTGCCTTTCATTTGATTAATAAAGCATTTTCTGCTACTCGTTTGATAATGCGTTTTGTGCCTTACGAATACTCCATTTCATTTTTTTTGCAAAATAGATCATTTGTGCAAATTCTGGTTAGCTTAAGTTCATTTCGGGCCCTTTTTAATCGTTTGAGCACTGTTATCACCCAACCTGCTCAGTATACCTTCACCGTCAACTCTGCCCCTCTTGGCTTCAAGAAGTTGCACTCTCAATCCAGGTTCAGACACCATGTCGCTCCTCCGGTCAGGATAAAACAGACTAACAGTTGTGGGTTCGGTTCGGCTTTATTACACAAAAACACACCAGGAATAAGGCTTAGTAACTTAAATAAATGTATAAACAGACTGACTACTACACTCATACATGTTAATACTCTGGTTGTTCTCTCAAAATGGTACTGTTGCCTGCACATGCTCACTATTTATATGCATGTGCCTACATCTGGAAATGCTTCTTAAAGTTACACACACACACACACACACACACACACACACACACACACGCACACACGCACTGTTCTACAATTTCCATAACCAGGTTTCACATTAAGGGAATGGTACTTTGCATGAACCATCCCCACTATAGCCACTATAGCCATTTTGAAAATGTATTCATATTTCTTATGACTTACTTAGTCTGTAGTCCCCATCCTCTTGCCAGGTTACTAGGCAAGAACTTAGTTATTCATCTGTATTAATATTCTTTATTACCTGTTAATCAATTACCTTAAAAGTATAGCTGTTGTTATCCCTTTGTCTCTAAAATACCTCATCCTTTTAAGCATCTCTTAAAGCCATTTCTCCCCTCCATACTTTAAAATTATACCCGATGGTCTTCAATAGCAATTACATTTTGTAACATTTTTTCCATATTTTACAACTCAAATTTTAAGACTCTCAGTAGCCCCACACCGGTTAGAAGAATACTTATAATCAGGTAATTCTTGGGGGGGGGGGGTTTGTCCTATCAGTACAGATGTAGCCTTGCTTAATTTAACAAAATAATCTGCTGCTAAGAGCAAGAGGAAGACATTATGAGGTATTTTTATCAGAGAGAGAGAGAGAGAGAGAGAGAAAACAAACCACTGTACTATATTTCCTGTATCCTTTTTCCCATATCTCGGTAAAATTTCCTTCCATATTTTATAAAAATCCTTAAACTTCTCTAAAAACTTTACAAAGTGAACCACATTAGTCCACCCAGTGTATCAGTTAACTTTAAACCCAACCGTGTTAGCAGGCTCCATCAAAAAATGAATATTATGTAACTCCTCTCTCCAAGGGAATATAATTTATCCGCATAGCTCTTGTTTTCTTTGTGTTAAGTTTATAGCATTCAAGTTTTCTAAACCTTATTTCTGAAAAAATATCATCCAAATCCTGCTCTGGATTCTAAAAGATCATCTTTTTACACTGAAATCATATATTTTAAGCACTGCAATCTGCACCCATTAGTTGGGACTTGAATTAACCCGCTTGCTAAGGGTTCTAAATAAAAAAACAAAAGTGGAAATCGTAGGCATCCTTTCCTGGTGCCTGTTCAAAATTACATACCAAGAAAGTTTATTCCAAACCTTTATTCTGTCTGTAGCCCCCTGATGTACAGTGGATATAAAAAGTGTACACACCCCTGTTAAAATGCCAGGTTTTTGTGATATTAAAAATGATACCACAATAGATCATTTCAAAACTTTTCCCACTTTTAATGTGACCTATAACCTATACAATTCATTTGAAAAACAAACAAATATGTTAGGGGAAAAATTATAAAAAAATAATCATACAATAAGCTGCATAAGTGTGCACACCTGTAAACTAATAGTTTGTTAAGGCACTTTTTGATTTAATTACAGCATTCAGTCTTCTTGGGTAGGAGAGAAAAAGAACGCACACACGCTGTACCACAGCTGTAGACTATATTGAGTAAGTGCTTTCAGGGATACAATCCCTCCATCAGCCATGGTACAGTGTGTGGGTTTTTTTTCTCTTTGAACAATTTATGTTTTGCGCATTAACTGTTTTAAAAGTTGGATAGAATCGTATATATTTTTTGGTTCTTGGGTAGGAGTCTATCAGCATGGCACATCTTGACTTGGCAATATTTGCCCACTCTTCCTTGCAAAAGTGTTCCAAATCTGTCAGATTGCGAGGGCATCTCTTATGTACAGCCCTCTTCAGGTCACCCCACAGATTTTCTATTGGCTTTAGGGCTGGGCCATTCCAAAACTTTAATTTTCTTCTGGTGAAGTCATTCTTTTGTTGATTTGGATTGTATGCAGGGGTCATTGTCGTGTTGAAAGGTAAAATTCCTCTTCATCTTCAGCTTTGTAGTAGATGCCTGAAGGTTTTGGGCTAAAAATGACTGGTATTTGGAACTGTTCATAATTCCCTCCACCTTGACTAAAGCCCCAGTTCCAGCTGAAGAAAAGCAGCCCCAAAGCATGATACTGCCACCAACATGCTTCACCGTGGGGATGGTGTTCTTTTGGTGATGCAAAGCTTTGTTTTTGCGCCAAACATACCTTTTGGAATTGTGGCCAGAAAGTTCATCCTTGGTCTCATCAGACCATCACACATTTTCCCACATGCATTTGGGAGACTTAATGTATTGTTCTGCAAATTTTAGCTGGGCCTGGATGTTTTTCTGTGTAAGAAAAAGCTTCCGTCTTGCACCCTTACTGCATGGTCCAGACATATGGAGACTACGGGAGATTGTTGTCACATGTACTACACAACCAGTACTATCTTTCGGCTTTTCCCGGTTAGGGGTTGTCACAATGGAACTCTGGTCCGCAAATTATTGGCAGTGAATTTTAACGGAGTTGAGTTGCCAGCCCGGCACCCAACCTTCAATGAAGGCACATGCAGTACACAACCAGTACTTGCCAGTACTTGCCTGAAATTCCTGCAACTCCTTCATTGTTGCTGTAGGTCCCTTGGCAGCCTCTCTGACCAGTTTTCATCTTGTCTTTTCATCAATTTTGGAGGGACGTCCAGTTCTGTACAACATCACTGTTGTCCTATATTTTCTGCACTTTTTGATGACTGTCTTCACTGTGTTCCATGGTATATCCAATGCTGTGGAATTTTTTTTACCCTTCTCCTGACTGATGCCTTTAAACAATGAAATCCCTTTGATGGCTTTTGCTGTAGCAGGCAATTGAGTAAATGTCAGGAAAATCCTACTAGGACAGCTGAACTTTATTTGGGGTTAATCAAAGTCTCTTTAATTGATGGCAGGTGTGTACCCAAGAAGACTGAATGCTGTAATTAAATCAAAAGGTGCTTCAACAAAGTATTAGTTTAAGGGTGTGCACACTTACGCAACCAGCTTATTGTATGTTTTTTTTATTTTTATATTTTTCCCCCCTAACAGATTTGTTTATTTTTGAATTCAGTTATACAGTTTGTAGGTCACATTAAAGGTGGGAAAAGTTTTGAAATTATTTATTGCGGTCTCTTTTTTATATCACAAAACCCTGGCATTTTAACAGGGGTGTGTACAGTTTTTATATCCACTTTACCGAGTGAAGTAATTTAACAAATCCCTCAGGAAATTTTAGATGAAGTAATAGTTGAAAAAGATTCTGCCAGCTCACGTTATCTAATGCTTTTGAATCATCCAGACATGCTAGTGATGAGTATTTTGTTATAGTGATGTCAGCAAGCTTTTATTATATTATTATAACTAGTTCTGGTAAGTATGAATTCTGTGTGATCTACAGTAAGTCAGTCAGTATAGGAGGTATTCTGAACATGTAAGAGTACAAGAGAAAAGTTTTGTAAGTGTGGTGGAGAGTATATACTAGACTATATGGGTCTACTTAAAGAATCTTTGCTAGGTTAAAGAATAACAACACCTGTTGCCTGTCTCCAGGATTGGAATGGATCAGATTAATTAAGAATGTAGTTAGCCATGTCTGTGAATTTACACTTCTTTGGCCTCAGAATTTATTTCTACAGGTACGCCATTAGGGCCAGGTGATCTTCCTTTATCCAGTTCAGCCAGCAGCTGATGTGCTTCAACTAATTTAAACTTCTTCATAAGGAGCCTGTCTGGAACTGGATAAGTGCACGCAAAGGTATACATTTAAAAATTTAAACAAATTCTTCATTTCTAGCAATTTATGCAACATCTGCTGTATATATGTTCTCATAGACTCTAGTACACTAGTTTAATATATCTCCAGGAGTGTTACAGCATCTCCCTGACTATTGGTCCTTTATTTTATTAACTGTCCTATCTCTCTTACTTGCTATCTTGGCTTTACACCAGATGTTGTTGTTTACTAGGTGTAACCTCATGGATATTCACCATATTTTTCATTGCTGTAGTAGCCTTAGCTATGCAGGCTATAGCCTGACAAGGATATAACAGCCAGCCAGCTTCCAAAGATTAGGGCACTTTCCATACATCTAAACCATTAGTCTGATCAAGCTGAGCTGACTGAAAAGACAGGTTTGGGTGCCAAGCCTTTCTGAGCTTTTCTGCAGTTGAAGAGAGTGCTGCTCTATGGGCTTTCAAGAATCAACTGTTGTCTTATGTTGCTCCTTTGCTGAGCAGATAGGTTCCCTCTGAGGAAAAGCTTTCCACATTAAAAAATGTTGTATTATTGCAATTTACTGTGTAGAAAGTTTATTTTTAGCTAGGAGTTTGTATTTTAACAGGATGTCACATGACTTAACTGTACTTTTAAACACAAGTGCACTTTTTCCTTTCAGTTTAAAAGTTATTTAAAGTAATTGAAAACCAGTTTTCTTCGTGTGGAGAAATTGTGTTTATTTTACTTTTTGTGACTGGCAAAGTGTTTTAATGTGCCTTTTTGTGTGAAAAAATTGACTCTGAAAAACTTAAATTTTTTTACTGGCTTTTGCTGCTTGTTTTCTTCAGGAAAGAGGCATTATTTTCAGCTTTGCCAAGAAACAAACTTCCATTCCCATGTTCAGTCCTTCTTCCAGCCACAAAAAGAAAAGGTTAAGCAAACAGTCTTTGCCATCACAGTAGACTAGCAATTTGCCTCAGCTGCAAGTGGGTGACTCAGCTGTTGCTGTAGCTTGTTCCTTGGGCCACTCATCTTTTACTCCGGATCCCTCTGGTGTAGCATCTACAGCTGCTGTGGACTGGAGGTTAGCCACATCCTCTGCGGTTATTGAGAGCCCCTCAGTGGGTAAGGAGAGCCTCTCTTGTCAGTCCTGGGAGAGAGAACAGTTTGGTCAAAATGTTGTGCTCATCCCTGGGTATGCTGCTACTGCCATTAATAACACTGTTGGCCCTGTTTTTTCCTGTCAGAAAACAAATGGAAAACTAAACATGTATGTACTCCTACTCAAATTTTCTTAGATAGGAGTAGTTTAGTGGGTCCAGCTCAGGGTTTAATTCTGGATGTTGATCCTTGCTGTAAGGTGATTTCTGGTAAAACAGAGGGATACCTCTGATGATCTTCGTGTTTCACTGTTGTAGTCAAAACATTTGGGTAATCTGCTGGCAGGTTGCCCTCAGTCGGCCTGAATTCCAAAGTCTTGGGTCCTGCGTCGGTTGCTGTCTCCTCTTCCATGACGTCAGGTCGTCAGGGGTATAAAACATACAGCAGATGCCATTTTTTTTCAGTCTTTCTTGCCGCGCAGTGCCCGAAGCAGAAGCATTTTGCAAGTGCTGGTTGGCCGACTACTGAAATATTCGAGTTTGAGTTTCAGACCAAAGTCTTCACTAAAGCTAAGTACCCCGTTGGGGAAACTTTTTTTCTTGCCCCATACCGAAGTCAGAAAAAGTTAATAATTGTATTACTTGTGGGAAGCAAATACCTCATAAGGATTTCCATTTGTACTATATTCCTTGCCTAGGCCCTGATCACAACATGGCTGGCTGTCGGTTTTGTGCTAGATTTAACCAACACACTATTAAGCGCCGGTATATTTTTGCCTCAAAGTATTTTGGAAACAGATTTAATTACCCAGAAATGTCGTCGGATAGCAATCCAACTACCGGAGTACACAAAAAATGCAAAGAAAAGGACACAGAAAGGCATTCGAGATCCAAAACCGACGAATCTTCTTCTAAGCCAGTCGCCGGTTCGCCGGTACTCAGTGAGGTGCTTTCGCAGCCCCTGATACCCACTACCTTAGAGTCACAGGCCTCTACTGACACCCATGTGGAGTCCAGCATACCGCAAGATACTCAAGGTATTGGACCGACGGATGTATCTCCCTTGGATGGGTCCGGAGCCGCTGAGCAGGCACCGGCTTCTGAGGGTGTTTTCAGAACTCAACATTTATATATCAAACCAAGAGCTGCAAAACCAAAGACAAAAGCAATTTCTAAAACTAAAAAACTGACGCATGAGCCACGTGCACAGGCCTCTATGCCTAACAAACAGATGATCAAAATGGCTGAAGACCTTATTACCTTGATCAGGGGTACCCATCCCCCTCCAGATAAGAGGCCTAGGCAAGACACTGATTATGAATCTTCAGATCAGGTTTCTATTTCTTCTGATTCCTCTTCTGATCAGGAATTATCTATACCTCCCTATGAGGATTCTGATGCAGAGGAGTCTGTACCATCTGCATCTCCTCCTGAGGATTAGTCATTTGGAGAAATCTTGCATACTTTGAGCAAGCATTTTCACTGGGAAAGTCAAGACTTCTCAGAATCAAAAAAGAGGCTCAGGGATTTCCTTCTTCTCCCTCAGCACAGGCCTTTAGCCATTCCCCCTGTTTTAGACATTGTGGATGATGTGTTTTCGGAGTCCAGCTTGACCCCTGACTACTTACCTCTGGCTCCCAGTAAGCCTGACAGATATTACAGGGTCCCTGACTCACATACATTTTTATTTAGAAACCCTGCTGCTGATCCTGAAACTATTTCACAGGGTCCAAAGGGAGTTAAGGCCTCAACAGCAAAAAATCCTACCCCCTCTGACAGAGATTCTGGGGCACTGGACAGATGGGGAAAAAAGGTTTATACATCTGCAACCTTGGCAATCAGGTCCTTAAACTGTCAATTTCATATGTTTAAGTATCAACATGGTATGGGATTGCTGAAATAGAAAATTATGTTGATTTCTGAATGTGCAGAAAATAAAGAATTGCAGGAATTATTGCATGCAGCTGAACAGGTTGGAAGGCATACTTTGCAATGTGGTTTTGATTCCTTAGAGGCCACCTGCAGGGCCGCAGTTACTGGATCTGTAATTAGGAGGCATTTCTGGCTAAAAGAACAAAATTTGCCTTATCATGTTAAAGCTAAATTGCTAGATGCTCCTTTACAGCATGATACTCTGTTTGGTATTAAGGCAGAATAGGTTTTAAAGAAAATGGAAGACAAAGCTAAGTCTATGCAAACTGTTAAAGACTTCGTACAAGTGCAGCCACCAAGATTCAGTAGACACTGACCTACAAAAAATTGGTCCTTTCCTGTGTCAGACAGAGCTCAAAGGGGCAAATCCAGACGCCCTAAGGGTTCCAGATACCAGGCACAAGATTCATACAGGTCAAAGCAATGGGGCGCTCCTACCTCCAAATCTGGAGGAGATAAAGCGCAAACCTGCAGAAAACAATCCCAATGACTTCCCTCTGTCTACACCAAACACTTATCTTTTGGCAGCACCCTTAAGGGGAAAATTAGCACTTTTTGGTCAAAATTGGCAGTTAATAACCCAGGACAAGTGGGTACTAAACATAGTATCACAGGGATACAGGTTCCATTTCCACACTCTGCCAATGGCAAATGGTTGGCCAGATCTGCCAAACAATCAATGGGCAGAGGCACAGAAACAGGTTACGTCCCTCATGGAGATGGGGGCCATTCAGCCAGTACCTGCACAGGAAAAAAGACAAGGTTTTCACTCAGGACTGTTCTTGGTACCCAGAAAAGACAAGGCCTTGCAGTCAATACTGGATTTATCGATTTTGAACACATACCTGGACATTCCAAAATTCAAAATGCCGACTTTGTAGCAGCTTCTGCCCATGCTGGGCAAGAATGCTTGGCTGGTGACATTAGACCTAAAAAAGGCATACCTGCATGTCCCAGTAAGACAATCGTGCAGAAGATACCTCAGATTCAAGGCTGGCTTAATGCATTACCAATTCTCTGCACTGCCCTTTGGCTTTTCTACTGCGCCCAGGGTCTTTACAAAGTGCCTGGCACCAGTAATTGCATTTTGCAGACAAAGAAGTATACAAATATACCCTTACTTGGATGACTATCTCATTCAAGCAGAGAACAAGGACATTCTTCTTCGACACCTGGCGTTTGTGAAAAGGCTTCTAACATGCCTAGGGTACACAGTAAACAAAAAGAAATCACAACTGGTACCCACTCAAAAGATAACATTCCTGGGTGCAAGCTTGAATACAACTGCCCAGATGGCTTACCTCACACCAGACAAGCAAAGGCAACTGACTACTTACTTCAAACTGATGGCAACAAAAACCCAGTTATCTGCAAGACAAAGTCTGCAGGCTTTGGGCTTCACCTGCATCCTACTGATTCCATATGCAAGACTGCATATGAGGAAACTTCAATGGTACCTAAAAAGTTTATGGAGTCAACATTCTCACAATCTGGAAACAATGATTCCTCTCATTCCCTGCCTACAACAGGAGTTTCTATGATTGTCAAAGGCATGTCACCAAAACATGGGATGGGCCATCACTCTACCCCCTGCCAGCCAAACTTTAACAACAGACACATCAGATTATGCCTGGGGGGCCCACATGGCAGGATGATGCATTCAGGGCATATGGACCCCAAAACAAATGCATCTACATATCAACCAGAAAGAGATGCTAGCTGTTCAAAATGCCCTAACAGCCTTCAAGGACTTACTTCATCCAGGACAACTACTGATAGACGGACAACACCACGGTCATGTGGTATATAAACAATCAAGGGGGCACACACTCTTGCCCCCTTTGCAGATTAGCCGTGGCACTGTGGGGACACAGCTTTGACCTACCAAATACATCTTCAAGCTCAGTTCCTGCTAGGAAAGCAAAATACTCTGGTAGACGATTTAAGCAGAAACTTTATGGATCCTTACGAGTGGAAACTAAATCCACAAGTCTTCAGCATGATAACAGAGAAATGGGGGAGCCCAGACATAGATCTATTTGCCTCTCCTCAAAATTATCAATTGAAAAGATTATGCACAAGAACTTATCACAGACAAGCATGGAAAGTGGACGCCCTATCCTTCAGTTGGAAAAAACTATCAGTTTACGCCTTTCCTCCTCTGCCTCTTCTTCCCAAGGTGCTACTAAAAGTCAGACAGGAGAAACCAAAGATGATACTAATTGCCCCGGACTGGCCCTGCCAGTACTGGTACCCAATCCTAAGGAACTTGTCTCAATACCCAGCTTGGACCTTACCTCAAAGACCTCAACTACTGTCCCAGCAAAACAATCAGATCCTGCACAATCAACTCCAGACACTGAACCTGGCAGCATGGCTGATCATGTAGTTATACAAACAACACCTCTCAGTAAAGCTGTGATGGATGTCATTTTGGAAGCCAGAAGGCCTAGTACTAGAAAATCTTATGCTGATAAATGGAAGAGATTATGTGCTTGAATTAAGCACAAGGAACTGATACAGCAGAACCAAATATTCCTCAGATATTACAATACTTAACTGAGATGCTTGACAAAGGCCTATCTTTCTCATCAATTAAAATCCATGCCTCTGCCATGTCGGCTCATTACAATACAGAGCCACCAATCTTTTCTCATCCTTTACTAAAGCAGTATCTTAGAGGAGCCAAAAATTTAAGGCCTCCTAGAAGATCACCATTACCTGCATGGGACCTCAATTATGTGTTGGAAAAGCTCACCCTGCCCCCATTTGAACCAGCTGCTACCGCTGATATAAAGTTCTTATCATGGAAAACAGGTCTGCAACTAGCAATTACTTCAGCAAGAAGAGTTTCAGAGCTACAGGCCCTCATGGCTGTAGAGCCTTTTATCATATTTTACCCAGACAGGGTGTCTCTGAGAACAAATCCTACATTTATGCCTAAGGTGGTTTCCAGTGTGGCTCTTAACCAAACAATTCATCTGCCAACCTTTTATCCAAATCCACAGAACAAGGAGGAGAGAATTCTGCATTCCTTGGACGTACACAGACCGCTAAGATTCTACTTGAGCAGGACTAAAGCTCTAAAAAAACCTGAGCAATTACTAGTAACATATGCTGCAGGATCAGAAGGAAAAAGGCTATTTCAAAGCAGACAATTTCAAAGTGGATAAGCCACTGCATCCGCTTCTGCTACTTACACCATGGTAAACCTGTGCCCTAGGGCATTAGGTCTCATTCCACCAGAGCTGCAGTTACTTCAGCAGCCTTTTTTCAGAGGAGTACCAACCAAAGACATTCTAGAGGCTGCTACTTGGAGTTCTGTTCACACCTTTACAAAGCATTATCATTTGCCTCTCTACTCTAAGTCCAGGGCAGGCTTTGCCACTGCAGTTCTGCAGGGCCTTATAGCTGCACATAATGCTGTTTAGCTCCAGCCTCCCAAATAGCTCCAGCCTCCCAACCATAGCTTTGGGATTCTACCCAAATGTAATGACTGCAACAGTGAATCACGAAGAACGTAGTACAGTTGTGTATACTTACCATAAATGTAAATGTTCGAGTGTATTCACTGTTGCAGTCCAGGTTACCCACCCGCCATCTCCCTGTCATTCTGGAGTTTATCTTTCCTTCTCTATCTTCTACAACCTATGTGGTGTATTTGCTTGTAGATGAAGGTAAAGTTTATATTGATGCATGTATATATACATATATATTTTTTTGCTACCTTTTTGGGGGCACCTGACATCTGGGGCAAGAAAAACTAAAGAAAATGGCATCGGCTGCATGTTTTATACCCCTGACGACCTGACGTCATGGAAGAGGAGACAGCAATCGACGCAGGACCCAAGACTTTGGAATTCAGGCCGACTGAGGGCAACCTGCCAGTAGATTACCCAAATGTAATGACTGCAACAGTGAATACACTCGAACATCTGCATTTATGGTAAGTGTACACAACTGTACTTTCCTGAACAGATTCAAGATTCTGAATCTGGACAGGAAGATGAAGAAGACTGATCCAGGGTTTTCTTCTCAGATTTCTTTTTCAGTCTCAGAGAGGAGCTCAGTTTCTGATCCCTCCTGTGGCAGTTTCTCTCCCTGAGACTATTTCCAGAATGTGTCAATGTTTTCAGTGGAAAAACACTGAGGTTTTTCAGTTTTTCAGAACATACTATAAGCTATTACAAAAGGAATTTCCAGAACCTTCACTCATTCCTCCAGCTCTGTCAACTTTGGAGGATGTGTGTCACTGCCAGTAGTTTCCTGATAGTCAGCCTGCTGTCCTTAAAAATGAAGACAGAATGAGTAAAGTTCCTCCATTTTTTTAGATTTTATGCACTCTTTCCAAACCTGACCTAACAGCTATAGGTTTAGTTTATCCTACTGCTGCTAAACTTTTTGTTAATTCCAATCTTGCTCTTTCTGACAAGTATAGGAATAGTATAGATAATTAGAGGGTAACAGTTTATGCCTCTACACATTTGCTTTTTGGAATTATGAATTGTCAGGCTCATATGATAACATTTATTCTAATTGAAAAAGTAGGAGGAATGTTTGACTGCAATTTTTTTTCTTGAGAGAAATATCTGCTTTACATTTATTTTCTTCCATTTTACAAGTCACAGCTCATAGCTTACAGTTTGTGTATGACTCTATTGATACTTCTTCCAGAACTATGACTTGTGGTACTGTTTTAAGGAGGTTTGCCTGGTCGCATTTTCAGAACCTCCCACATGATGTGAAAAATAAGATTTTAAATTCTCCTCTGGATAGAGATTTAGTTGTTGGCTCTTCTACTGCAGTTATTATCAAAAATGTGATGAAAGGGGTAAGTTGGTATATGGAATTGCTAAGATTTTCAGCCCTCCTTTTCCAAATTTTCTAAGGAATTCTCTAACCCCTCACCTACTTTTGGCAAAAAACAAAATAAACAGTCTCAGCAAAATGTGGATAAACAGATGTTTAAGAAGAAATGGCAAGGGGGTTCCAAAAAGAATTCAAGACCTCCTCAAAAATCAAGGACAGTCCAATTCAGAATGACTATTTATGGGACTTTCTTCCCATCCCACCTGGTCTGAATCTCTACTTTTCTGTTTGGTAGCAGATAGTCTCGGGCAAATGGGTTCTGAAGATCATTCATCAAGGTTACATATGGCAGTGGGAGGAAATCTCTCCTTTCCAGGGGATAATTCCTCATCTGTGTGACCAGACTCCTTTATAACCCCCTGTCCTTCAACAGATACTGTCACAGGGAGTGATAGAACCACTTCCACCTTCCTAGGTTGGGAAAGGTTTTTATTCAAGGAAAGAATTACTAAGACTGTAGTATACTTGAATTAAGTGGAAACAACTGAAATGAGACTGGAATGAAAGTATTTATCTGTCAGTTACCCATCTTTTGCTGAACAGGTGCCAGTCTCTCCTTTATGGGCCAAGTCTTTTGTACTTTTCAGAATGAATTCTGCAAACACTGTAGTTCGGTTAATGATGCTTTATTGGATGTTTACATTAGCCGAATACTGTCTCCGGTAACAGTGCTAATAAACAATAGCAATCTGTAGAAATTCTCGAAAGCTGGATAACAATAATAAATGCTGATAAGTATATCCAAAATGTCTGCAGGTATATCCTGATTCTCCTGAATTATATTAACTAAAACGGTCTTTTCCTCCTGAATAGTGGTATGGCAGTGTGGCAGCTTATGCTATTGGACTTCAGCTCCTCCAGCTGTAAAAAAAAAAAAAGACAAAAACAAATTAAAAAATAATTAGCGAGTCCCGAAACTCCGTGCATGCATGCTCTAAACTGGAATCCAGACTGCTGTTTAACCTGTCCGGATTAGGAAGGAAGACATCAGTCTACACATGCCCCAGAAATCTATGCCGTTACAGCTGCATAGACTGGAAGGGGATCGGACAGCAATGTCTGCAGACCGTAGCTTGCGCATGTGTGCTCGGTATTCCCCAGACCAATGGAGCTGGGACTTTGAAGTTTGCATTCAGCGCATACGTTCCCCGGACCAACGGAGCTGGGACTTTAAAGTTTGCAACAGGATGGAGCTGGGACTTTAAAGTTTGCAACAGGATGGAGCTGGGACTTTGCTGTTGGATTGCATTGCAGAAGGAGTTACAGGACAAAGTGGATTGCATGGAGCTGGGACTTTGCAGTTGGATTGCATTGTAGCAGGATTTCAGACAGACTCCAAACTCAGGTAGTGTGTGTGTGTGTTTGTGTGTCTGTGTGTCTGTGTGTGTGTGCGTGTCTGTGTGTGCGTGTGTCTGTATGTGTGTATGCTGCAATAGGTTGGTATCCCATTCCAAATTAACTTCTATGCCTTGTGCCTATTGAGTACAGGATGGACTCCAAATCTCTTGGGACTTTGGGATGGATTAAGTAGGTAATCAGAGAATCAATGAATGAATATATTAATTGAATAATTTCTGTGATGTCAGAGAGACTGGAGCATTTGTATGCTTGGTGTTTTTTTTTTTTTTTTTTTTTGTCAACTGAGAAAGTCCTGGTTGGCAGCTCCACCTTATAACAGAAGCAATCAACAAAGAGCTCCACAGCCCAGTACATAGATAATTCAGGAAAATGTAATATACACCAAAAATACATAGTACATTTCAATATGCTAGTGTCATACTAAAGCAGAATAATAACACATACAACAGTGTTTCATTTCATATACAAGGACTGCAAACAAATTTCATTGATAACTATTTTATATCACAGATGTTTTAGCAAGTTGCAAGGATTCAAAACTAAAATGACTGAGTATAGTTAATAAAGTGACAAGAGATGGAGATTTTCAAATAAGTTCAGATGTCGAGATTATTTCTGTGCTTTTTATTCATGTTATCTTATTCATTTGCCTTTTCTAGTATTGATGACAAAGGCTGTTTGTAAAATGGTGGTGAGAATGGCATTATAAGGGCAGTGTTATAGACCTAAACAGTATAAGAATGTTAGAGCGAGGCAGTGTGAGAACTATAGTAAGTGATGGTATTATCCAGCAGCAGAAATGTTTGATAATTGTGTCATTCTAAGGGGATCCAGTATCTGTCTGCCTGGGATGACATGATCGACAAACCACAATGCTTTGCCAGAGATGGCCTGCACCGGTCGCCCTTGAGATTCCGGATACTGGCTAAGGCTCTTGCCACCCCTATAGTGCCTTTTTTAAAGGCAAGATTCAAATGACAAATTCACCACCGTAACAGGTACAAACAAGCAAAATCTGAGGGTAATGCTACTTAATGCTAGAAGTCTAAACCTCAAAATGCACTCACTCGAGGCACTCCTTTAAATGGAGAACATCGACATCTGTGCAGTGACATAGACCTGGTTCAAGGCTCCAGAGAGCACCCCTGCATTGCCAGTTTATAAGCATACCACACCTTTTGGCCACCTGACCTGGACCGAAGCACTAAAGGCAGAGGCGTGTCCATATTCATTATGGATATCCACACCTCCAGGCTAGTTGCTCAGCATAATGCATCTGAGATTATCCAAGTGCAATTAACTCTGGGAAAGACCGCAGTGCAAATTGTAGCTTGCTACAGATCCCCCACCATGCCCCAGGATTCCCACTCCTCATTTCTTGATACACTGGAAAATATTAAGGTACAACCTAACACCCTAATAAGGGGTGATTTCAACTACCCCACCATTAACTGGGAAAACTACTCATGTACTAACTCTTGTGCTCAACATTTTCTGGAATTCATAAATTCCAATGCCTTGGATCAACTTATCCACACCCACACCAGGGGCAGCAATATGCTAGACCTGGTCATTACCAACATGGGCAACCGGTGTTCCACACCAGAGGTCAGTTTCTCATTGCTCAGATCTGACCTCAAGCAAATCACCCTAGACATCCACATCCCACCCCCACCCCCATTAGGGAAACCACCTTAAACAATTTCTCCAAAGCCAACTTCACGCTTCTTAAGACAGAAGTGGCAAACTTCACGGCACTCATGCTGACGGACAATAGAAATACGACTGCTGAATCCTATACAATTGCACTTTGTAAGCACTTACATGAGTGCATGGATCGTGCAATCTCAAACAGAGCCAAGATGCTATCCTCCAAAAAAAGGAAGCCAATCTGGTGGTCCCCTGCTGTAAACAAACTCTACAACAGAAGAAAAAAACTGTTGCAAAAAAAGAGTAAAATCCCATGATTGGAGGAACTCCGTGGTCAGCCTCAGTAAGAAGCTGAGATCCTACAAAGCTAGTTACGAAAACAAAATCGCCACTGATTCTAAAGACAACCACAAATCATATTCTATAGCTATGTCAAGAATCTCAATGGCAACACTCAGATCTGCTGTGAATTACAGCACAATGGCACTAAATATACAGAACCAACTGATATTGCCAACATCCTGGCAGATAGGGTCAGTGCTAACTTTACCCCTCTTTCATCCCCTAAAGGGCCCATCTTTATACCGGAAGAATGCAAAGTACCTGTAATCATGGCTGCACAGGTAAAAAACACTCTCCAAAGCCAAGAACACAACATCCATGGGACCTGACAACATCCCAGGCTGCGTTCTACATGAACTACAGAACAAACTGGCACCCCACCTAAGTACCATGTTCAATCATAACCTCACCTCAGGCTTTGTGTCCACTGAATGGCGCACAGCAACGGTTATCCCACTCCACAAATGGGGAGCCACCACGGACCTCAGAAACTACCACCCCATTAGCCTGACGAGCCTAGTCTGCAAGGCTGTGGAGCGTATCATCATGGAACTTATAAACAATGACATTGGTAATCTCCAAACTCTGGACCCTACCCAGTTCGGGTTTGCAAAAGGCAGATCATGTCTTCTAAACCTGATAGACTTCTAAACTCGCTAAACTAGGTATAAATCCCTATGTCACAAGATGGGTTGCCAACTGGCTCACTGACAACCCACACTGTGAAAGTAGCAGACTCTAAATCCAACTTCAGACTAGTGACAAGTGGGAGTACCACAGGGTTCAGTCCTAGGTCCTCTCCTGTTTGGTATCTACTTCTATGAAGTACAGGCTAACACAGAAGGTCTTTGGCTAACAAAGTTCGCAGATGACTGCAAACTAGGAGCCATAATCAAAACTCCTAACAATGTGGACATCCTACAAAAGGGCCTCACTGAGACAGATGCCTGGTGTCAAAGCCATGGCCTCAAGCTCAATGCCAAAAAGTGCATTCTCATCCCTTTTGGTAAAAACTCTGTACCCATGAACTACCACATAGGCAGTAGTCTACGTAACACCAAAAGTGTAAGAGACCTTGGGACACAGGTGGACAGTAGTTTCTCCTTTGATAATCACATCGCCACAGTAGTCAGGAAAACCTCATCACAAAAGGTTTCTCATCCAGGAAAAAAGAGGTCATTGTTCCCCTCTACTCGTCACTCATTAGGCCCATTATAGAGTACAACGCCCCTTTTGGTATGTACCTCACAAGACATCTACAACAACTGGAAAGGCCACAGAAGTACCTCACAAAATGATTACCGGCCTCAAACAAATGCCCTACGCAGACCGTCTCAAAAAACTCCAGCTTTACTCTGTCGCATATCGCCTACTCAGAGGCGATCTCTGCCTAACATACAAAGCTATGTCAAACCCAGAGCTGTTGGACATGCTCCATGTAAAGAAATCCCAATCCCTCTGAGCTACACGCTCTAGGGACCTAAACCTTGTCACCACAATAAACAGAACATTCTGGAGGGATAGATTCCTGTCCCAGAGACTTCCCATACTCTGGAACAAGCTACCTATCTATATCAAACAAAGCTCCTCATTAGCACTCTTCAAGAAAAATCTTGATGATTGGATGGGAGATATCTCACTTCTGTGGCTCTGCTTGACAGGGGCACAGGAAAATAATTTTCTTGGGTGGCAAAAGCCAGGGTGCTGTTTGGCTAGGCTTATATAGGCCCTAGGGCCAATAGCCTAGTACCTACCTATGAACCTATAAAATAATGGTGTTGTTATAAAAATAATTTTTCCATTATTAAATTACCTCACATTTTTACAGTTTGTTTTTTTTTTATCTTGGGCTTTAACATTTCATGGTGTTCATAGATTCTTCTGTAATGAATCAGCTAAGAAGAGATTATCATATTTAGCAAGATTTACATGGAATAACTTTCTTTGCTTTTCAACCTGAGGATGTTTAGAATGTGGCTATTTGCAAATTCTAAAGGTCTGTTTAAAATAAATCATTTAATGGGTGAATGTTGATGATGGACAGTTAATGCATATTTTTGTGAAACAGAAGGAGTTGTGATTATCCATTTTTGATACCTTAGGATGTCCTAATTCTTTAATATTTTGCAGTCATGCATCTTATATGATATCTCCAAGGTAAACTGTACTATGCTTTTGTATGCTGTTATGTTCTGTATATCATAGACTTGGTTGTCATTACGAATGGTGGAGCCAAACCAAAGGCATGGGATGAGGAGGATAATAGAAAGCTTATTGTGGTATCATCAGTTATGTAATATTTCAGCTCATTCATTCTTCGCTGAAGTGATTTTACATAGTGGCTGATGTTTTGTAATGTTCAGAGAAGCGAGAAGTGTGTGTGTGTGTGTGTGTGTGTGTGTGTGTGTGTGTGTGTGTGTGTGTGTGTGTGTGTGCGCGTAAAATGCCCCAGCTAAATATACTACCTGGCAGCTGTACCTTGAGTGCAGGTAGCTAGAGCCTGAATTCCCTACCCACCACCACTTGTGAAAAGTGTTTAGATTTTTGTCTCATATTTTTGTTTTGTTCTGTTCCTCATAAAATCTGTGGTTTTCTGGATTTTGAATTCACTAAATAATGACAGACATTTGAACTTCAGACTTCATATTCTTCAGAAAGTACAAGGTAACACAAAACCTTTTATTCTAGCAATTTTCTAACTTCCCTATTTTGGGGGCTGTATTCCCCCATTATTGGCTTTGTCCAGATGTTTTGTACTAAGAGGTTGAGAGCTATGGTGAGAACTGAATTCACTAAATGATAGCCATTTAAGTGTCAGTCTTTCTGTCTTTCAAGAAACAGCTGATCTGGCAAAGTGGTATGCTGCTCTGACACTAGTGCAGAGGGTTCTGGGTTCAAGACTTGGCAGTGAAATGCATGGCAGTAGCACAGCATTTTATTCTAGCAACTTTCCAAGATTATACAAGCAATGTTTAAAATGTGTCAGTGGTTTTTGGGCTTTTGCCCTCCACCAATAAATGTTGGCTTTTTCCAGATTTCTTGTGTTCATGTGCTGCAAAGTTGAGAGATGCAGTTGAGTGTCGAGTGGATTTTACAAGGAGCTGAGAGATTCAGTGGAAGAGAAGTTTAGTGCTGCTTATGCTGAGTCTGCTTGCATTGCTAATAGTGCATCAGGTTGTGTACTTGCTTTCGATGCAGAAGGCTTTGGGTTCTACTCCCACAGTATGTAGATGCATTGCTGATTTTGTACTGTGTTGTAATTTTAAAGGGGGTGGATGCTGCAGTCTTAAAAATGTCCTCTTTGGTGGAGATACCTAGTAACTATGAACCTGTTATCAGTTTGCCATCCATTCTCTATTGCAATATTACTAGTTTATCATTTTTTTAATCTAATATAGGCAATTTATTCCTCAGGGGCAACAGGCACTTTATTTGTAGATGAAACAATGAAATAAAAGGTTCTTTGCTAGCAGCAACATCTTCATTAGTTACAGATCTCTTTAATGTGGAATTATTTAGATGACTTTTACTTCTTCAGAGATTGTGCATATTTACTGATACTGGTGGAATGAAGAAGTTTTGAGTAGACTTTTATAATGGAAATGTTCTGAATTGGGCAGTTTTGTCATTATTGGTGCATGCATTTTGTTTCATTCTTTACTAGAAAAATGTTGAAAACAATAAATTTAAAATGTCCTGTAACAACTGTACTGTATTATACAAGGAATACAATTTAATACAGTCAGGAAGGTGCATCAAAGAACACATGTATGTTTCATGTGCAAGGGGCCTATGGTTTGAAAACAGGCCAGAGTTAAACTTTATCTGCCACTGGCCAGATATATTTTCTTTGAATGTGGGTTTCAGTGGTGTTTCAATGAATGTGAGTTTCAAGGGCAGAGAAGTTTTAATGCTAAGTCTATTTTCATTGTGAAACTGCATTCCTGTGTTTAGCAGATGTCTATTACTGTTTGTGATGTAAAATGTAAAATAAAACTATTAAATGAAATCCAAATCATTGTAAAAGTAAAGCGGTATGCACATTACAGTGTTTATGGTAAATGGGGCGAAATAGCCAAGTAATGGGACATTGGAATGGCTGCACGGGGTGGCCCCATTCGACCATGATTTTGTGAGGGGAGAAGGACGGCAAACTCAGACAGCCCTTGCTGAACTATACCTCTCAACTGTCCAGATTTATGCAGAATGAATAGATTTTTGCTGCTTATTTTTGGTTTGTTCCTCATAAAATTTGTGGTTTTCTGGCAAATCATTTAGGAATGAAGTCACTAAATAATGACAGACATTGAGTTTCAGACTTCATACCCTTCAGAAAAATGCATGCTAAAGCAAGTCCTGTTATTCTATCAACAGTCTAAGTTTGTATAAGAGCAATTTGTAGTACAGCCTGTATGTTCCCCCAATATATTTGGCCTTGTCTAGATTTCCTGCGTTAAGAGGTTGAGAGGTATGCACAAATAAATTGCTTTATAGAATTAGGTATATCAAAACCTCTCAACTGTCCCCGACTTTGGCTCAAATTGTTGCTGTCCCCCTAATAATCCCTCAGCTAAATGGCAATTTTGGAAGAAAATGTGGAGTGTTTACAATTAGTAAATAATTCTAATGATCAGAGTTATAGTTATTTCAGAAATGCATGTAGATTATCTTATTTTGTCAGCTGCTCAACTTAACAGTACTAATATTAAAAAAGTGTCCCTTCTTTGACAGGTTCCCAGCTGTATTGTGTGGCTATTTTATATTTTTGCATCACATTTTTTGGTCTGTTTTTCATAAAATTGTGGTTTTCTGGCAAATTAGTGGCAAATCATTAAAGATTGAAGTTAGAAAATAATGACAGACATTTGAGTTTCAGATTCTATACCCTTCAGAAAATTCATACAAACAAGACCTACTATTCTATTATCTTTCTAAGTTTATAAGAGCAATGTTTAAAATTGTCTTTATTTTTGGACCTTTGTCCCACATCTATTTATGGCTTTGTCCAGATTTCCTGCTCTGAGGTTGAGAGGTATGACAAATGTGTCAGGGCCATCACCGTCAGCCAGAGACATTTCAAATTGTGACATACTTGTTGTACCCCACTCCCCTATGTAGTGACTCTGGATGTGTCCAAGCAAGGCAAGGAGAAACTAGTTATACAGTGTAAATGTGCAGAGTATCCCCCGATCCAAGATAGACACAAGTACTGCAGTGGCTTTTCATCTGTTTATGATTTTGCAGGATGTTCTTGTTTTCTGTCCTATTTTTATACTGTTAATTTATGCTTCTTCTTATTCAGAAAATGCATGCTGTTGCAGTGCCTGTTGCCCTGTGTTTAAGTAGCAGTGCTTTAATGACCATCAGATAAGCTTGTCTGAGATTGAAATATGTAAGTAAACTTTAATAAGCATACTGTTATAGAATTACCAACATTGAAAGCCTTTTTGTTATTGCCATGCAGAGAATATTTACATAAGTAGATAAAGTACAAGTCTTAGATATTGAAATGCATATGACAGTATTTGTAATAAAGGACAGCATTACAGTATTTTCAGAAGTTCATTACCTTTGTTGGAGACTTGCAGTCATCTTTGCAGGCTTTACCCGTCAACTAAACAGAATGCCAATCTGTCATGTGTGGTCCATAACCTGTGCAGTAATCCTTTAAGCAATTTATCTTGAGCTTGTTTTTTTGTCTGCTGTTCATTTTTTACTTTGATCATGTTTTTCCCATGAAACAAGTAGATAGTTGTTGTCAGGCAGCAGGTCTTTTTTGGATAAGAAACATTTTTACAAGTGGGGGTATCACGGAGATTGCTACTTTCGGCATGTTACGTGGTACTTTATAAGACTGAATATAAATTATAATTAGTACAGCAGTATAAGGAGAAGTGAAGTCAATTGAGTGATGCGTGTTTTTTTATACTTGATTTTGACTGGCACTCCAGTAATGTATTTAAAAAGTAATTTGTTTTTTTCATGCCTCACAACCTTTTTGTTTCCATCTAGACATTAAGTAAGGTGTCATGTAGCCAATGCATTGAAATATTTTTTTCTTCTACACTTCATTTTGTCTTGATTGGACCCTCATGATGATGGTTTGGCACCCAGGGCAGCATATTTAATTAAAGTCCCAGTTTTTTGTGGTTTTGAGCATAGCTCTGCCCCTTTCTAGTTGGTCACACCCCCCATTGGCCCCACCCATTCAGCTGTCTCCTGCAACCCCCTCTTTGATTTGAAGTCACCAGCCCCCACTGTAGTATGGATACTTGACCTGATTTCTGTACTCAGGCTCGAGTGCATGTACTGCAGTCCAAAAGCTAACTTAATTTCTGGAATTCTGGCTATTTAATCTTTTCTGTATGTCAGTCCGAACTAACTAACTGACTTCACTGATTGTGTCTGAAGTATTCCCTAATAATGCCAAAAGCCTGTAATACTTTTTACGCCTCTTTAGCCTTGGTTGCCTTTGTTTCCAAGCCTTGTCTTGTATGTGCCTCTTTATCTAGCATTCCATTGCATATACATCTTTCCCTTGAGAAAAGAACATTCTGTCCTTCTTTATCTGCACACTCATGCTTTATCTTTCCTTTCTAATGAATTGTCTTTCCGTGAAACTAAATGCATACATGTCTGAGTCTATATTTTCAGGCCTATCATTCTACATTAATGTATTATAGTTAAGTTGCTAAGAATACTCTCACTCTAACAAGGAGGTTTGCCTGGTTGCATTCTCAGAACTTCATGGATGATGTGAAAAATAAGATTCTAAATTCTCATTTGGACGGAGATTTAGTTATTGATTTTTCTGCTGCAGATATTATCAAAAAATGTGATGAAAGGGGTAAGTTGGTATATGGAATTGCTAAGACTTTCAGCCCTCCTTTTCCAAATTTCCTAAGGTAGTCTCTAACCCCTCACCCAATTTTGGAAAAAAACAAGATAAATAGTCTCAATAAAATGTGGGTAAACAGATGTTTAAGAAGAAATTGCAAGATGGTTCCAAACAAAATTCAGGACCCCCAAGAATCAAGGACAGTTCAAGTCAGGATGACTATTTAAGGGACCTTCACCCTGTCCTACCTGATTTGAATCTCTACTTTTCTGTCTGGTAACAGATAATCTCGGACAAATGGGTTCTGAAGATTATTCATCAAGGTTATAGATGGCAGTGGAAGGAAATCCCTCCTTTCCAGGGGGTAATTCCTCATCCAAGTGGCCAGACTCCTTTATATAATCCCCTGTCCTTCAACAAATACTGTCACAGGGAGTGTTAGAACCACTTCCACCTTCCTAGGTTGGGAAAGGTTTTTATTCAAGGATGTTTTTAGTGCCAAAGAAAGAAATGCTTGGAGACCAGTTCTGGATCTTTCTTTTCCTAAACCTGTTTGAGATAGTGCCCAAGTTCCAAATGTTATCACTTCACAACCTGTTACCTGTTTTTCCTTAGTTAAGGTTCCTGATAACACTACATTTAAGAGGTGTTTACCATCACATTCATATTCATCCAGATTTCAGGCATTTCATAATGTTTTGTGTGTCTGATCACATTGTCAGTTCTGTGCCTTGCCCTTTCCACTATCCATTTCATCAAAAGTGTTCACAAAGTGTATAGTGTGTAGTTGTAGGTATAGCTTATTGTAGCCTACAGTGTATCAACATTTTTCCATATTTAGACCTGCTTCTTTGCAGAGTCTTTTTCAAATTGTCAGGAATCTGTCACTTGTGTGAGAGCTCTCTTACACAAGCTGGAATTCCAAGATAACATCCAAAAGTCTTTGTTGACTCCTTCACACACAGTTGTGTTCCAGGAATGACAGCTAGACACCTCAGTTCAAAGAGCTGTTCTTCCATAGGAAAAAAATAGATCTATATCTGGATCTCTTTCTAAGGTTTTCCACTTATACTTCGGTCACAGCAAGTGAATACCTCAGGAATTTGAGTCTCATAGCATCTATGTTTCTCATGATACTTCTGATAAGACTCCACATGACATAAATGCAGTGATATTTGAAGTCTTTTTGGTCCCAGCACCAACATTCTGTCTTTTCAAAGCTCAGTGCTGGGGTTTGTCAGAAGAGAGATCACTTAATGGAGATAGTAAAGCAGTCAGTTACCACATATGCATCAGACTTTGCTTGGGAGCAGTTTCAGAAGGGATAAAAGTGCAAGGTGTGTGGGACAACAAGGACAGCAACAAGTACATAAATATGAAAGAGATGCTTTCCCTAATCAAGGCATATAGATATGTTTACAAGGGATTCACTTCAGAAGCTCGAATTAACAAAATCTCGAACTGCAAATAACCGAAACCAAAAGATAGAGTTTCAGAAACTCGAACTTCTGAAGCGAAACCAACAACAACAAAAAAAAGACAAACTTCGCTTTTGCAGGGGGACTTCTCCCCCCTGTGCCCCCCACACCCCCCTACTTAAATATACCAACTCCAAGATCGTGCTACAGTGGGGAAATGGGAAATCTCCCGTCTTGCGCTGTATGCAGAAGCGCAAAACGGGAGATTTCTCATTTCCTGTCAACACTGCAAAAAAAATAAAACATTACGTACACACAGAGCATACAAGAATCCTTGCCTCTGTGTGCACGCAATGTATTAAGGTAAGTAAACTCTTATTTTTAAACACTACACATATTCGATTTACTGAAATCTCGATCATATGGTCTCGACCATATGAAATTCGAGATTTCAGTAATTCAGTTATGTGAAGTGTTCCCGTTTACAAGGCATTACAAGTTTGATTCCTTCTCTAGGTCTTGATCAGGCATTGCTAGGACTGTTTTCCAAGGGATTCTGGACCATTCCCCTTCACCCCACCCTCCCACTGTAGTATGCTAGGGTAGTCTACCCGTTTAGCTAAGGATACTGCAGCAGTGATCAATATGATGAACATAGTAAAACTGTGTAAGTAAACTTTCCATAACAGTAGATATTCAAATGATCACTGCTGCATTAGCTGCTCCCTCCCTCCATCTCCCTTGTTTTTGGTACGTTGTTAACGCCAGGATGTGAACACTCAATTTTTGTTATTCCAAGCATTGTCCTTTCAGAGCTCAGCCTCACTCTCACTGTTGGCATAAAAGTTCTGGTTGGCTTTGGACCTCCTAGTGTGAAAAAAGAAACTGAAAAAACAGCCAGTAATAATAAGTAGTCGTAATGGAATGCAAAACTGGAAGCACATAGGACGAAACTGAGTACAGATAAGACAATTGTGATTGCAGCAAATGGGGGAAGTCAGAAGAAGCTGAGAATTGAGATAGAAGGGAGAACAGTGGAATAGTTTGAAGTATCTGGGAGGGGTGAATGAGGAGAAGGAAGTCTGAATGAGAAGGTCATAGCTAGAATCAAAGGGGGTGCAGCTAAGTGACACAGAACATCATGTGTAGTATATGACAGAAGAATGCCAAAGAAGCTGAAAAGTAAGGTGTACAAAACAGTGGTGCGACCAGTACTAGTGTATGGTACAGAAAGCCTGGGCAGTAAAGGCGAAACAATGGAGAAAGCTGTATGGTACAGAAACCTGGCCAGTAAAGACAGAGCAATGGAGAAAGCTAGAAGTGATGGAGATGAAGTGCCTGAGATGGGTGGTAGGATGCACACTGTGGGACAGCTGAAGAAATAAGAATGTAAGAGCAGAAGCCAAAGTAGCTCCAACTGCAGAAAAGGTCAAAGAGAACAGATTATGGTGGTTCAATCACATGTGCAGAAAAGCAGAAGACAATTTGTTGAAAATGATTGGGACAGGAAGGAAGAAGGCAAAAGGAAACAAGGGCATCCAGCAAAGAGATGGATAGATTGTGTGAGAGAAAGCCTGTGACAGTCAGGCAAGAGTGTCAAAGAAGGCAGGAGACTGGCTTTGAATAGAGAAAGATGGCAACAGTCGACATAACACCCCAACCCCATGTAGAAAAATGGTTAAAAGGGGGTTGGTGGTGATGATAGCGATGATTATGAATAGTGTCAGCTTGAGTAAAATTCAGTTACTGGCTATAAAGCACACTGCCTGCATGCCGGCAACAGAGTTGTTTAGAGAATTAGAAAAGGTGAAGAGAAAATGCTGGCTGGGAAGCATCCTGCAGCTGTTCAGCAAAAAGTACTTCAAGCTTTAGCTCTGGTGCACGAGATGGCTTCCAGTAATTTAGAAGAAAAAATAAATCAGATATACTCAGAGGTGATTAAATGAAATGTTGAAGGAGTATATCAACTTAAATAAAAGGCTGGAAAAAAATAGAAGACACTTTAGCTAGCTATTCTGACAAACTGATAAAATTGTAAAAATCAGAGGATGAAATGCAGAATAGGCTGGCTGAGTACGAGACTTCTCAAGAAGAGGTGTTTAAAAATGGTAGAGTTAGAAGACTGCGTAGAGAGATTCTCTGTTGAATCTAAGAAACTGGAAGGAACAAACTGTATTAATTGTATGCAGGCACAAATAAGCAACTGGACTGGTATTCCAAAGCAGGATTTGTTAACAGAAGTGGCAAGTGGAATGTATGTTCCAAACCTGACAATGAGAACACAGCCAAGATATGTATTAGTAAAGATGCAGTCATACCAGCAGAATGAGCTGATTGTGACAAAACTGTGGCAGAAGAGAACTGTATTAAAAATTGGAGACAGCAGGGTGTTTGTGGAAAATGATTATTCGCTGTCCAAACCTCCAATGAACGAAAAAGAAACCAAAAACCAAAACTGTAGGAAGCAGGACGCTCTCAACGAAGTAGCTGTAATTAGCTGTCTTTTATTGAATAAAAAACTATTTAGAGTTGTAACGACCTTCGTTTCAATAATGAAGGTGCGACAGTTAATTTGGCAAACCAAGAGGAGGTAAGCCATGATTTATCAACAAGACTGACAATGTTTGATAACAAACTTTTTAAAGTACGGAAGTTGCAACTTGAAGTTGCCTACTTCCGTGAATGTATTAAACTAAAAATAGTGCCGAAGGGACTGAGACAATGGCAATTTCCTGCAGGACTTGTGGAAGGTTCGACTTTCCACAATGCGTTGCTAACATTGTTTGACAGACATGGACTGGAGCTGTTAGGTTTATTTTGTGAACAATACCAGTTAATGATTGATGGTCTACTAAGTGAAATAGATGAACTGGACAATGGGATCAAGGATGATATTAACTTCGGGAGATATCAGTTCGAATATGAGAGATGCTTTAAAAGCATCGATGAGCACCTTAGTAGATTAAATTTAACAAAAAACAAAAAAATAACTAGAGACCTAAACGACTACAGGCTAGGTAAAGCATACCCTAAACCGCCTGTGCATAGTAACAGTAAGATTCTAACGACAGGGGATTCAGGTGTGAATGCTGGTGCAGGGAGATTCAAGGAACCTAAACGAGGATCAATGGGACCAGGATATGGAGTATAATGGTCAAGGCAACAGTGGCGACATCAGGAGGAGTGAAAGGATAGCGAATCAAAACAAAAATAATAACAACAATACGGGCACCAACACTGGTAACGGGGTTAACATGAATGGTAACAACCAGGGTGGAAATTTTCGCCCAGAAGCCTCCTACACCAGGGGGCAGAACAACAACAAAAGAAGGGGGGCCAGGAGGAAAAGGTGGTGACTTTGGTACAAAGAGAGGACACCCTGGAACCTTCAAACGACAGTTGTAGGATTCTACTAAATGCGAGTGGTGACTTTAAGGTGTTCAACTATTCCAACTACAACATTAGTACTGAGACAGTTGAACTTTTATCCAGAGGCCACACTTTTGTACCTTCCTGCCACTTCGATTTGGCCAGTACCCTAATAGACTTGAAACTTTTCACTAGGAAACTCAACCTTTTACATCTTATGGGGAATGACCTAAATAGGAAATCCCAGTTTTATGTATCCAGCGTTTTCAACCCCCCATTACACCCGACTCTCGCAATCTTCGAGAGGGCAATGGAATTAGACTTGAGGAACATAAAGAGACAAAATCTCAAACATGGTTATAATAATTACAATATAACCATGGAGGAAAGATCTGAATTACAGTTCCTTAGAGAGGCCCCTGTTCGGTTAATGAAGCCGGACAAGGGGGGTGGCATCACTATTATGACTTGTGATGATTACAATTCCAGAATGTATCAGATTCTCAACGGGGAAGCTTACTCTAAATCATCTACTAGTGAGATGAATACAGCACACAATAGGATTAAAGGCTTCATTGAAGAGCTGTATATCGAAGCACGTATTGACAGAGAAACATACAGTTATATGCAGCAAGTATCACCTAGAATTCCCTTGCTGTTCGGAATTCCTAAAATTCATAAGAACATCAATAATCCACCACTGAGACCCTTGGTAGATGGGAGGAACAGTATCACATACAACTGTGCCAAGGTTTTGGACAGGATTCTACAGAAATATGTGGTTATGGAAAAGCAAATTACAAAAGATTCTTGGTCTTTTCTAAGGTCCATCAATACTTTAGAGTTCTATCCCAATTGTCTACTAGTAACTATCGATGTGAAGGATCTTTACTCTTCTATCCCCCACAATATAGCAGTAGATTGGGTCCCAGCTATGTTGAGGTTATTGGGAGCAATCGATGAAGAAAGCCAATTGGTAGGAGAGTTGATTGATGTCGTTCTTTCATATAATTTTATCAAATTTGAGAAAGAACTATACCATCAAAAAATCGGAATAGCCATGGGCTCCCCATGTGGGGGGAGCATAGCTAATTTAGTCATGGCATTCTGGGAGAGATCTTTCTTATTGAACGAAGGTCGTTACAACTCTAAATAGCTTTTTATTCAATAAAAGACAGCTAATTACAGCTACTTCGTTGAGAGCGTCCTGCTTCCTACAGTTTTGGTTTTTGGTTTCTTTTTCGTTCATTGGAGGTTTGTGCAAGTGTCAAATGGAACCAGGAAGCTCCCCAACGAGTACCGGTAACTCGCAAGAGAATGAGGGAAACCTCACAATGCTCATTGAACTACTCACGCAAAAAGTGGACCGGTTGTCCCAGCAGGTCAGTGCTACAACCCGCTTCCAAGAAGAACTACAAGAGAGGGAGAATAGGACCTGCGCGGGAGTATCGGGTATGCAAACAGCACAGAACAGTGGAACTAGGAGCGGATCCTCCCAACTGGGAGGTAATAATACAACAGGAAGTAACAATAGCAGTGAGCAGCACCCGGTCGACCAGCGATGTGATCACGGCAATGTCGTACAAACTCGAACTGGAGACCAAGGGTCCAGACCTGCACAAGCCCAAAGAAACACTGGGTCGACACCAGTTTTGGATGTATGGGTGCACAGAGAATTTCGTTTCAATAATGAAGGTGCGACAGTTAATTTGGCAAACCAAGAGGAGGTAAGCCATGATTTATCAACAAGACTGACAATGTTTGATAACAAACTTTTTAAAGTACGGAAGTTGCAACTTGAAGTTGCCTACTTCCATGAATGTATTAAACTAAAAATAGTGCCGAAGGGACTGAGACAATGGCAATTTCCTGCAGGACTTGTGGAAGGTTCGACTTTCCACAATGCGTTGCTAACATTGTTTGACAGACATGGACTGGAGCTGTTAGGTTTATTTTGTGAACAGTACCAGTTAATGATTGATGGTCTACTAAGTGAAATAGACGAACTGGACAATGGGATCAAGGATGATATTAACTTCGGGAGATATCAGTTCGAATATGAGAGATGCTTTAAAAGCATCGATGAGCACCTTAGTAGATTAAATTTAACAAAAAACAAAAAAATAACTAGAGACCTAAACGACTACAGGCTAGGTAAAGCATACCCTAAACCGCCTGTGCATAGTAACAGTAAGATTCTAACGACAGGGGATTCAGGTGTGAATGCTGGTGCTGTTGGAGTTATGGAGGGAGATTCAAGGAACCTAAACGAGGATCAATGGGACCAGGATATGGAGTATAATGGTCAAGGCAACAGTGGCGACATCAGGAGGAGTGAAAGGATAGCGAATCAAAACAAAAATAATAACAACAATACGGGCACCAACACTGGTAACGGGGTTAACATGAATGGTAACAACCAGGGTGGAAATTTTTGCCCAGAAGCCTCCTACACCAGGGGGCAGAACAACAACAAAAGAAGGGGGGCCAGGAGGAAAAGGTGGTGACTTTGGTACAAAGAGAGGACACCCTGGAACCTTCAAACGACAGTTGTAGGATTCTACTAAATGCGAGTGGTGACTTTAAGGTGTTCAACTGTTCCAACTACAACATTAGTACCGAGACAGTTGAACTTTTATCCAGAGGCCACACTTTTGTACCTTCCTGCCACTTCGATTTGGCCAGTACCCTAATAGACTTGAAACTTTTCACTAGGAAACTCAACCTTTTACATCTTATGGGGAATGACCTAAATAGGAAATCCCAGTTTTATGTATCCAGCGTTTTCAACCCCCCATTACACCCGACTCTCGCAATCTTCGAGAGGGCAATGGAATTAGACTTGAGGAGCATAAAGAGACAAAATCTCAAACATGGTTATAATAATTACAATATAACCATGGAGGAAAGATCTGAATTACAGTTCCTTAGAGAGGCCCCTGTTCGGTTAATGAAGCTGGACAAGGGGGGTGGCATCACTATTATGACTTGTGATGATTACAATTCCAGAATGTATCAGATTCTCAATGGGGAAGCTTACTCTAAATCATCTACTAGTGAGATGAATACAGCACACAATAGGATTAAAGGCTTCATTGAAGAGCTGTATATCGAAGCACGTATTGACAGAGAAACATACAGTTATATGCAGCAAGTATCACCTAGAATTCCCTTGCTGTTCGGAATTCCTAAAATTCATAAGAACATCAATAATCCACCACTGAGACCCTTGGTAGATGGGAGGAACAGTATCACATACACCTGTGCCAAGGTTTTGGACAGGATTCTACAGAAATATGTGGTTATGGAAAAGCAAATTACAAAAGATTCTTGGTCTTTTCTAAGGTCCATCAATACTTTAGAGTTCTATCCCAATTGTCTACTAGTAACTATTGATGTGAAGGATCTTTACTCTTCTATCCCCCACAATATAGCAGTAGATTGGGTCCCAGCTATGTTGAGGTTATTGGGAGCAATCGATGAAGAAAGCCAATTGGTAGGAGAGTTGATTGATGTCGTTCTTTCATATAATTTTATCAAATTTGAGAAAGAACTATACCATCAAAAAATCGGAATAGCCATGGGATCCCCATGTGGGGGGAGCATAGCTAATTTAGTCATGGCATTCTGGGAGAGATCTTTCTTATTGAACGAAGGTCGTTACAACTCTAAATAGTTTATTATTCACTGTCCACCAGACAGAAGAGAATCACATTTATCCCAACAATCAGGGAATACCGAGAGGCATGTGTAAATTGTTGTACCCAGCTGTCTTCAGCATATTTTTTTCCTGGAGGGTCAAAGGCATTTTTTGATGCAGAACAGGCAAAAAACGAAATACAAAAGTCCATCTGATAAAAAAGAGAGCCAGCAAACAGAAGGGGCACTGCTTCTCATTCTTCTTACAATAAAGATCATAGACAATAAAGATCATAGAAAGATTTTGCCAGTGAAATCTTTTTCTATGCTCCAAAAGAATATGCTTGCGTAACAGAAAAAAATCACAGGAGTTGAATCAAAGTATGAGGAGTACATTGGACTTGAACCAGACTCTGCTGATGAACAGGAAGACCAGCAACACTGAAATAATGAATAAATGGGAGACTATAAAGCATCGATTACGTGTCTGTATTAGATCACCGAACGCTTAGGTTAGCGAACGGTGATTAATCGACCCCATGTAAGCGAAAGCTTACAAAACCGAACTGTCAGAACAGCAATTTTTTTCCAAGGGAAAAAAATCGCTGTTCGAACAAAAAAAAAAGAAAACACTTTAATACATGATATTAAGTGGGGGGCTTCACCCCCCACACCCCCTTACTTAAATATACTAACTCCGAGACCACACCACAGTGCCGAAAATGGCAAAATACTGAAGTGGCCAAGCAAATTCGCTTACATGCCGCTTCGATATTTTGCCGTTTTGGCGTTTACAGCTCGACCAAGACGCATTTGCTAACCTGCATCTTCGGTCAGCTGATAGGAGCCCTCAGTTACATTTGTGAAATATGGCTTTGCAAGAAAAATTGGCTGAGCAAGACCGGGCTTTTGTTGACTTTAAACTTCTGGGTGGGCTGTAAAGCATGAACCCCACTTTATATCATTAATGTTTAAAGGGGCACTAAAAGTTTAGGAGAAAAGTAAGTGTAAGATAAACCGTTTTATTAGTATTTATATTGAACATTTTATTATATAAACTGTGCGCTAAATATAGTAAAGCAGTGCTGTGTAGTTGGGATATTTTAGTTGTGTGTGTGTGTGGGGGGTCTTTTCAGTGACTTAGATATTAAACAAATATTTTTTTAGTTATGAGAAATATAGGCTTTACAGTATAACAAGTGAAAAAAGGTTGACCAAAAGCAAATTTAATGTGAATATGTTGTGATCTTGGGCTGCTAGGGTGTTGGTGGGGTGTAAAAGTGCAGAAGGGTGAATGTCTAGAATAATGCCCTTGGCTTAAGCTATAAACAAGTGTTTTTGTAAGCAAAGAGGCTTGAAAAATAAGACAAAATGATGAAAGCCATGAAAAATGCTAAATATCTTGCATCTGCAAAGGTATTAACTTGTTTTTTCCTTTATCAAATCTGCAGCTGAAAGCAGTTGTATATTCTTTACTAACTAAAAATAAAGATTCATTGCTGACTGCTTTTACACTGAGACAGGCTTTCTGCATCTGCAGGCAATTAATCTTGAAAGGAGAGTTTTGTGCATTCTTTGCTGATGGAAATGCAAAATTTCAAGGTATAACGGCAAGCAGTTAGTGAAAAATAAAGTTTGAAATAATGGGAAGTGGATAAGAGATAACAGTCTTAATACTTTAATGCATTTAGTAGAACAATGTACAATTTAATTTTACTTAGAGATAGCCAACACAGTTTTTCTTAGGACTAAAAATTTATGTTTTTGTTTGTGTGTGTGTGTGTGTGCGTGTAGTATTAGTAGTAGTAATAGTACTAGTGTTAGGGTTACAGTTTAGGTTAGGGATAGGTCTGGTGTAAAGTGTGTGTCTCTGCACATATATTTTCTTTTGTAGCCTTGGTGTAAGGGAGCAGCTTAATGTAAGGTGTGTGTGTCTAATTTAGAGATCCATTTCAACACTATTTACCCTGAAGTCATTATACTCTCCGCAACTTCCTCTTCATTCTACCCCCCCAGTACTACTAGAAACCTCTCTACACTGCTGTCCTTTAGACTTCTCATCCCATTCTGTACATACAGAATTATGCCACTAAAGCTGGCATCCATCTACCATTAAAGAGTCCCTGTAACTTCCCAAATTCCTCATAAAGTTCACACTCATATTCCTTCTCCACTTATTCTTACTTAGCAAAATCAAGTCAAATCCAGGCCCAAAGAATGTTGACCTGCTTCCGTATTATTGCACAAAGCATTCAAAATAAAATAGACCAACTAAGCTGTCTTATCTCTATTCACAGTCCTCAAGTCATTGCTATCACAGAATCGTGGCTTAAACCACAAGATCCCTCTTTACACCACTTCATCCCAGGCTGTGATTACTTTCTTGATGCCAGGCCAGAATTAAGGCAAGGAGGACGTACTCTTCTAGTCAGACATCAACATACAATTCCTTGCTCAAAGTAATGCCTCCTAAGATTTTCTTCCAAATTAGTTGCTAGCACAAATCTGCTCTCCATTTAGCTCTCCGATTCTTCTAACTGTTGCCTATCTCCCTCCTATAGCTTCATTACAAAAACAAAAAAAACCTTAATAATCTACTTAGGGACTTAACCACCTCTGTTTGGAGCATCAAACATTGTATTCTTCTTGGTGACTTTAACCTCAACCTCCTTGGCCCCTCACAAAACTTTATACTTGGAACTTCTCAGTGTATTTAAGCTCGCAAAACCTTCTCTGAATGCACCATATTTATAGACCTTACCAGAGCCTTTGGCTGGGTGACTGTTTAATCATATTTAACTACCTCACTGACGTTGGAATTAGCCCTGATGCTATTCCCTAGTTCCAAAAATACCAAGCCAGCCGACATTTTGCAGTAAATTTTAACAACAGTTTCTTAAGGCTCCATACTGGGCCCTCTTCTTCGTTTTTATAAATAAGCTTATACTCAGCCACTCCCAACTTCCAATCTTACTATATGCCAATGACATAGTTATCTTCAGCTCAATATCATCTGCCAAACTATTTCCTCTCCCTCATTAACTGGCTCAGTGGCAAAAAAAAAAAAAATGATTACTTAACACCTCAAATACTAAAAACTATGCTCTTTGGAACCTCTACTAAAAGACAAAATAACTCCAACTCACTACTTATTCTTGACCACCTTAATAATGCCAATGAGCAGGTTAATACCCTCAGATATCTAGTAGTCTGACTTGATCCCTCACTTAACTTTTACCATTATCTTATTAGTACATGGAAAGAGAGAAATGCCCTACTTTTTAGGCGAATAAAATCTTCTCTTTCCACTGCTGCCCAACAAGAATTGCTATTGCCAAAGGAATTCTTCTAGCCCAACTTGAGTATTTGCCTACTTCTTGTAGCATCTGCCTCCAAAAAAAACTCTACCACATTCCAAATAGTCTGCAGCTTCATCTGCTGCTTTATTACCCTTTCCCCAAAGTATGAACACTACTGTCTTACATAAGCCAAAGTCAATTGGCAGCTGGTTCAGCAGCGAGCCAGTGTATTCCTTGGCTCCCAAGTTTTTCAACTCCTGAAAGAAAATTCCTGCCCCTTTCTTTCCTCTAATTTACTTTAGCTTACTTAGACAGCCTCGTTCATATAACCTTAGCTCTATTAACCACTCAGGGCCTCTCTTGCAAGCACCTAAAACCAGAGTGCAATGTTCTAACCACTCCCTTACTACCCTTGGAACCAAGCTCTGACAGGATCTTCCTCAAATCTTATATCTCTCTAACTAAACTTCTTTTAAAGCACAGCTTAAAGAACATTTCAGAACACAAGCCGCTTGGAAATGCTCTGCTTCAGGTCACATAACCTAACATACTGCTTATTTTCACTATAACATATCTTCCATAACTCCTAACATGTCACTACTGTAACTGATGTAAATATTGTACATAGTGGTTTCTGTTGGCTACCCTTTAAATCATTTTTTTCTATTGCAGATTAACTGTACTTTTGTTTTTAGTGTGTCCTTTTATTGTATTTGTTGCGTCTCCATGGCCAAAAACACAGCCTCTATGGGACCGGATAACATCCGAGGCTGCTTACTGAATGGTCTAAAACAGGACCTAGTGGAACCACTTGGCACTCTCTTCAATCACAGTCTCAGTACTGGCTTTGTCCCAGCAGAGTGGAAAACAGCAACAGTAATTCCCTTGCACAAAGGGATTCCATCAACCAGCCCTGGGAACTATAGACCCATAAGCCTAACCAGCCTTATCTGCAAGGCCATGGAGAGAATCATCATTGACCTTATCAACAAAGACATAGGTGACCTTCCAACTCTTGACCCGACCCAATTTCGCTTCTTTAAGGGTAGATCTTGATTATTAAACCTGGTGGACTTCTTTGAGAATGTCACTAAAGCCCTGGATAAAGGCAAAACAGTACATACAGCCTATCTTGACTTAGCCAAGGCTTTTGACACAATTCCCTACTCAGGCATCATTGAGAAACTCACCCATCTGGGAATTAACCCATATGTTACTAGATGGGTAGCCAACTGGCTCACCGACAGAATGCATACAGTCAAAGTTGGGGATTCCACCTCTACCAGCAGACCAGTTACCGGTGGTGTACCACAAGGATCTATGCTGGGCCCCCTGCTGTTAGGAAGCTATTTTTCAGAAGTGCAGGTGAAAATAGATGGCCTGTGATTTACCAAATTTGCCGAAGACTGCAGACTGGGTGCAATCATTGAGTTTTGTAACAATTATTACATATTACAAAAAGGGCTTACACAAACAGATAATTGGTGCCAAAGTCATAGACTTAAACCAAATGCAATAAAATGCATTATCATCCCTTTTTTGCAAAGGGGAAGTCCCTGCAAATTACAGTATTAACAGTACCCCCCTTAGCTCAAACCCTGTGATGAGAGATTTGGGAACATGGCTTGATAGCAACTTTAACTTCGATCACCATATACCCACAGTGGTAAGGAAGGCCTTCTACGTTGCACATCTCATAAGTGAGGGTATCGCATACAGAGCTAAGGATGTTATAACTCCCCTGTACTCCTCTCTCATCCTCATCAGACCACTAATATAGTACAATGTTCCCTTCTGTATGTACCCCACCAGAGACCTGCAACAGCTGGAGAGACCTCAGAGGTTTCTCACCAAGAAATATCAGGGCCTTCAACCCATGACCTACATGGACAGACTGAAGGCCCTGTCACTGTACTCTGTATCTTATAGACTGCTGAGAGGCAACTTGTTACTGGCCTACAGAGTCAAATGGGATAAGATTAACTCTCTCTAGAGATCTTAACCTAGCCTGTGACATTAATAGGACATGCTGGAGAGACAGATATGACTCCCAAAGATTGCCACTCCTCTGGAACAAACTCCCAATTCATGTAAAAACAGAGCTCCTCAATGACCCAATATAAGCATAACTTAGACAACTGGATAGGAGACCGTAAATTTATCTTGGGGGTGTCACCTATGTCCCTCTTAGATATGGGCAGTTGGTGTTGATCATAGACTCGCGCTGCAAATATAGACCATACAACTCGGTCAATAAGGGAATAAAGGCCCTAGGGCAAATAGCATAGTAGCCTCCTATGAACCTACTTAGTGCATGTTCACATTCTGGCCTGAGACTGAAATTGGTCCAGTGGAATCTGTGCTTTACCCCAATTAACACATTGTATAAATGTGCCTGGTGTATGTTTATTATACATTTAATTTCTTTCTTTGTGTATTTTACTGGAACTTGCTTTCCATAATAGATATACTCTACTTGCTATTTAAGATGATTAAGACATTGTAGTTCCATTAGCATTTGTTTTGTCTTGACTGTTTTCTACATTTGTAAAATAAAAACTTCACAATGAACAAAGTCTTTTAGGCTGGTTAAGTACAAGGAAGAGAAAGCATAGCGCATTCCTGCTTCTTCCTGGTTCCATCCTAAAACTTAGAGTAAGCCAGAATTCTTTTACCTGTGTCAAAGTCTGACCGGTCAAAGTTCTTTTGTTAATAAACATCTTTATTAACATTACACTTTGTGTAGTGACATATGACCTGTTAGAACTTTAGCACTTTTTCCAAGTAAAGCATTTCAGTTAAATTGTCATCTTGCAGATGTGCGGCAGAGAAGTAAAATAATTACTGGATAGGGTATTTAGTTCTGTATTGCAAGGCAGTAACTAGTCCACTGAAGTAGTTGTAAGCATTCCACATTTCATTTGGTCTCTATCACTAAAGAGAAAATTGAAACACTTTCTGATTTAAGCCTGAGTCTGATCAACTGGTTTTCCAAAAACCTCTTCTTGGTTATATTATGGGGGGGGGGGGTCAAAGAAAAATGGAAAGACTTGTGCGCATTAGGCAAGTCCAGGGCCACTGGATAGGGTATGTTTAATTTAGTGCCCTTTCATCAATATCCTGTTTCATAAAAGTTGCAAAGTAAAACAGGATACAAAGAAATATTTTATTGAATGGGGGCATGCTTTCCCATACATACCACCCATGTGGGCAGCAAAGTCTCCTGTTCCTCCTGCTTGTATAAACAAATCCAAAGTCCTACAGACTTGGAGTTGATTGAGCACTTTTGGTGAAATGGCCTGCTGATGATCCAGAGGTCAGATGTTGGATATAAATTTGCTGACCTACTAGTGTAGGGACAGGGATCAGAAGTGATGATGAACCATGTGAGAAAAAGGATTAAATGCTGTTGTCCTACCTGAATTGAGGGGAAGGACCCTTATCATAATTCACAAGTAGGGTGGACCCCATTTTAAGGTGTATCCAGTGTGTGTGTGTGTGTAAAATATTGTTCAGTGCCTCTGTTGCCCTTGGAAAACAAATTAGAAAACAGGACATCCAGGGGAGGCAGTGATCTACCACCCTCTGTCTTGATAGGGAGACCCTGACAACAGCAGACTAATTAAATATTAATCTCTCTTTTCTCCTCATACTCAGGGAAAAAAAAAATCAGGATTGTGGCACCATCACTTTTGAATGGGAAGAAGCATAGAAAGAGTCATTACTATTTAGCTGCTGGGACTAGAAGGTTGTGGAAAATTTGAGTGTAGTAGAATGCCTTTTTATGACCACTGATATTTGTCACTTAATTTTCAGTGTTACCAAGTTTGTGCGCAAAACAACAGAAAAGATTGGAAATCTTCATATGTCTTCTGATCTTAAACAAGACTCAGAGCTGAAAGATGAAGACCAGCAGTGTGAAGTAGCTATCATCACTTCCTCCTATGTAGAAGAGACTGAAGTTGAGTAAGTAGTATATTTCTGTGGAGTGGGAGATGAGTATGAAAAATGCTCTTTTTGTTGGGCCAACTGCCCCCCCTTGTTCTTTTGTCTACAGTCATTTTGGTCAACTGATTGCTACTTTGTTTGAAAGCTATGTAAAAAAAAACATTGTTACTTAATGTGTACTTTTTGGAAGTCCCCCTACTGTCTTTCTCAGATGGATTCCATGCATGCACAGATAAATAGGGGTACTGGCTGGGATTAAGAAAGAATTTAGCTGCAAGTGTTAACTGCTGTGGCAAAAAGGACCTGTTAACACAAGCACAAAAACCAGCAATTGAGAGGCACATTAGCTGCAATTAGGAAGGCCATCATTATCAACTAATTTTCATGTCTCTGAATCATGCAGTGATTACCAAACGTGCTAATAAAGACTTTGCCTCAGTAATCACTGCTGGTGGCCCATCCATCGCACTGTCACAGACCACCCCCTCATTCATTTCCACATACTTACACACATTCATTCAAACACACACACACTCACTATTCACCTGTCCCTGATTTTATAGAACATCTATGATTTTACTTCTAATGTTTGCCATCTCTCGGCACAAGTTAGTCAGTAATGCCAGACATTCAAGTTTTATACTCTTTATTGCTCCTATAGATCTTTTTGCTGTAAAAACTGTTGTCCTATTACCTTTTTTTAAGGTGTAAAAATCAATTACCCAAACCAGCCAAAGGTTATCCAGGTAACCACCAAAGCTGAAAGCATACACATTTAAGGTACATGGAGTCAAAAGTGTCCCTGGTGTCTACTGTCCCGCCCCCAGTATTACAGCCTTTGCTTTTTGGTTGGGCGGGAGTTATGTGTATGTCAGTTTTGTCATCCCCAAAACACCCAAACACTCAGACATTCCCACATACACATAGACACTTCACCGTACAGCAGTTGCACACATAAACACCCTCAGCAAATCGCACTCAGACACACACAGCTACTCACTTGTGTATATTTGTATGTGTGTGTGTGTGTGTGTATATGTACACACACACACACACACACACACACACACACACACACACACACACACACACTAGAGACCACTCATACCACTACACGCATATTATGAATTAGTGAGTGTAATGTCTCTTCTGACCACATTAATTAACATAGCTATTTACTCTGAGCAACTCTATGACCTGCTGAACTGTGTAAATCCCTTACTGCATGGCATTTCTGGGGGGGGGGGCACATGATAAATTATCATATGCCTTTCCATTCCTCGTTAAGATTGCTGTAAGCAGTGGAGACAGCCCACTGCAGTAACTGTACAAACTGCCTAGACGGTTTCTATGAATCCACAAAAATGGCCATGCATCACTACACATACACACACACACACACACACACACACACACACACACATTCTCACTTCAATTATTCATTCATCTGCAACTTATTTTACAATAAATGTTAAAGCAGTGTTCTTGTTTCTGTTTGTCTAAAAATGTACAGTAAACTCTCAGTTAACTGGAACTCAAGCATCCCAGCACTCTCAAGCAACCAGAAAAAAAATGAAAGAAATACAGTACAATTTTCATGTGTTGCACTTTCTGTTTTCCATCCGCAGAAACATACCTTATGTTTTTAGAGTTTTAAAAAGGAAGAAATTCCCTCTCTCCCCAACCTGAGAACAAGTCAAACCAAACAAATAGGATAGGGTACAGTATTAGTCAGGCCTATTTGTAATAGTAACTCTCAAGCAACAAGAAACTGCAGTTGTCCAGCATCTACCAATCCCCATGGTTGCTGGTTAACTGTGAGTTTACTGTAACTGTAAAACAGGATGCCAGAGAGACGTATCAGGTGATAATTTATAAACAGGCAATTTACCCCTGAAATTAATGTCCGTTTACTCTACACTTTGATGTCAGAAGTTAATGTTAGATTTAGTTGTGATATTAGAGTAAAACAACAAAAAATACTGGGCTGCTCATCCTAAATCTACTGTGTACATTAGATATCTCCTTTTGTTTTGTTTTTTTGGGAAGGGTTGTCATCATGTGGTACAGTTTGATGATGTGAATTGGTGGACATCTTTTCACCCATGTCTGTTATACTGATGGGCCACTCAGCCTGTAGACAGTTGAGTTTTATCTGGCTACCGGTTTTGTGTGCTTAAAGGAAACATAAACTATCTCCTTGGAAATAAGGTTAAACATTTGGAGGAATGTTAGCAAGATTCATAGACAGCAGTGCTGCCGTGGCAGAGTTGGGGGCAGGGAGGAGACTGTGGGTGGCAAACTACATGCTTCAGTTAATTAACAGACGTGCCACTAAATACAGTAAATTGCTCATAGCATCACTGTTGTTAACTTAAAAATGTGTATACTCCTCCAAAGCTTGCCTAGTGTAGTCTGAAAGGAAGAACTAAAAGAGGCCACATGATATCTTCAGCAGCACTACCTAAAAGTACTGCTGCTCAATGCTAGGATTTTAAATAAAAAACTGCACTTCCTGTAGGGCTACTCACCAAGGAGAACACAGACATATGTGCAATCATAGAAACATGGTTCAGAACCATAGAAAGCACGCCGGCTATCAAAGACTGCAGTGCCTTTCATACATTTCAGTCCCCCTCAGCTTTGGATAAAACAAAATGAAGAGATGTCTCAGTGTTCATAAAGGAAAAGTACACTGCTAGACTGATCCAGCCATATGACTCACTTGAGCTGCTCCATGGCCAAATAACCATAGGTGCACCCTCCTGTCATATCCTTCCTAGCTACAGGTCCCCTAATGTGAGTCTGGAAAGTACACCTCATGCCTAAACCTACTGGAAACTCTTAACAGTCAGCTTAACACTGTACTTATGGGTGACTTCAACTACTCCTCCATAAACTGGAAGACTTATATGACCCATAATTCACTTACTCAGAGGTTTTTGGACCTTGTCAAAACAAACACCTGGGAGTAGCTAGTTAGCTACCCAACTAGAGGTACAAATATCCTAGACCTAGTAGTCATGATCATGGGGGGGAAGTTGATCCTTTTCATGCATTAACTCCTCCCTGTTAAGATCTGACCATAAAATGATTTCTTTTAGTATTAAAACTGACCTAGAACCCCCTTCAAATGCCAAGCCTGTTAAGAACTTTACTAAAGCCAAGTACCTCAAACTAAGTGACAGCTTATTAATCTTCCAAGCCCCTCCAACCCCAGATAACACTGAGGCCTACTCTGAGTTATATATAAAAACACTGTACAACCCCATTCATAGCTGCATAGAGGAGGCAGTACCTGTCCAAGTTAAACCTATGATTACTGTCAAAAATAAAGCCACTCAGTGGACCCCTAGCATAAATAAACTATTCAACAAAAGGAAAAAAATATATCCAGATTACGAGCAAACAACCCAACAGCAACCAGGTGTCTTCGCCAAATATCCAAAGAACAAATATACAGAAAATCACTAGGCAAAGACCAGGCTCCAGCTTATTTAAAAACAAACTGCTTTAATAATAAGGAACTCACACAAGTGCTTTCACCATTAGGCTTCTTCAGGTGCATGGATTATCCTAGTAAACACACCCATTTTATATCCAAAAATATTCAGCTTAATTGGTTCTTAAAGCCATATTACTCTACATTCATTCCCTTCTAATACATTACATGAGTACATATAAAAATATATAAAAATACTTCAGCTAATTTCTACAAGAATACCAGATTCTAATGCATACCATGATAATTATAAAAATAAAACAATAAGCCTATAAAAATACTAAAAAGCTAAGATATAAACTATCTACGTAATGGTCTGTTCTTTAAAACTGGCCTCAATGGAATAACATCATTAAGACCAGGTCCTGCATTTGCCTTACTCTCCATTCTACTTCCATAGTTTCTGTTTTATTTCTAATATCTCCCTTTCTCTTATTTTCACTAATAATACCCAATACTCTAAAATTGTGCTGAGTATTGGTTTCTTTTACATGCTTTGCCAAGGCATTGGAAATATTCCCCTTCCTAATATGGTATATATGTTCTCTTGTTCTATCTTTAAGGGGCCTATCTGTTTTACCCATGTAGAATTTATTACATATTTGGCAATTAGCCAAATATACTACATGCTTCGTATTACAGTCAGCTCTAACTCTTAGATAGAATATTTTATCTATGTCTGGATGTTTAAATTCCTTCTCTGTTGTTATATAACTACACCAAGTGCATTGCTTACATGGCACTGTTCCTATTATTGACTATGGAGCTTTTATTGCTCTACTAGTACATAATCTTCTTTTCAAGGATAAATTATTTTTAAATGTGAATTGTGGTGTTGAACTCAAAAATGTATTGATTTGTTCATCTATAGTTAGAATATTCCAATATTTAAAATATAATACTGGTATATTCTCTGATATTCCTTGAATAATCAAAACATGGCCTCAGATCCTTAGCCCCAAAGGTATTTTTACTCATATCATTTATATGTTCTACAGTTTCTGAAAAATATGGTTTAGCTTTGTTATGTCTTAATTCTTTTATAGATGCGATAGAGCAGCTAAGCAAGTGGTCAGAATTAGTAAAATATACCATCTTACAGAGCATATAGGGTTTATACAGCTTCAATAACTACTTATAAGTTCCTGCCATCAGCTGTTATTAAACTGCAGACATTCCATTTCAAAGAACAGTTATTGAGTCCACTTTGGAAGAAGGGAAAAACTAACAAATGGGGACTAGGTAATATACATAGACCACAATTTTGCTTTGGGAACCAGAATGAGAAGAAGCAAGTTTACCCTTTACTTGAAACAATGTCTAAAACTGAATCTGTATTTTAAGGTGTACCCGGCCATTCTAAAGACATTCTTTCTGCATGTGAATAACTTTTCTTTTTTTTGGAGCCAGAAGCAGCAGCAGCTGAACTTGTGAAATATAGATAAGGGATGCAACAAGGAGAAATGATCGGTAGAAGCGATAAAGAAAGGGAAAAACTCAGAGGCAGAACAGCAGAACGGATGACAGATGGCCAATAAAATCCTTTCCACTGTTTAAGAAAAAACTGTTGGATCAGCAGAAAGAAGCACAGCAGTATTCAAGGAGAGCTCATGACAGTTTGAGAGTCAATAGACCAGTGGAGAAAGGCAAGAATGCAGAAGAGGAGGGTAGGCAACAAGAATACTAAAACCTTTGTATCTGACAGAGTAAGAATGTGTTGAGTTAAAAGATGGATCTTAACGACCATGAGAGGAAGATTAGAACAAATTACGATTAGAACAAATTACTTACTTCTTGGGCTAATGATGAACATATTTGATAAAAACTTTGCAATTGTTGGACACCAAGAGGTTTTGAAGGATAGGAATAACAACCCCGATAAAAAAGAGAGAAGAAACTAAAAATTCTTTTTGACAGTGTGTTTAGCCTGCTCATCTTCAGCTTTTTTATTTTTTAACACCTTTTTTGAATTATCTCTTAAGACATAGGCAAACATGCATGTATATAAAAGAAAATAACCTATATTAACATATTCCCAATTGCAAACATTATAGATCGCATATATTATTTTGTATATTTATTATCAATCCAGTATTTCATAAATTGATCAGTTCCTGCCTTTCCTTACACCCGACTCCTCCTCCAAAATATTGTTCTGCATTTATTGTTCCCATAGTTTCCATTTTTCTATATAATTTGCTCCTACCCTTTTCTAAAGATCCCACTTCCAGTTCTTTTACCTCTGTGACAATATTCAGTACTTAAAATACAGTTGTTTTTTTAGACTTTGATTTCCATTTTCTAGAAATCTAGCCACCAGAATTAAACTTAAGGCTATTTTATGTATAGGCAGTTCAGATCCTGTATCCCAGCTCAACAGTAAAACACATAATTTCCTTAGTTACAACCATTTGCTCACCCAATATTTTTGACAAAGTTCTCTGTAGGGAATTTATAAATACAGCCTGCCAACTCATTACACTCCTAAAACAAATGTTTCAGTTACCTCTTTCTTCTCCATCACACCTCTAACGCTTGCTATCTGCCTGAGGAAAAAAATATTTGGAGTCTGCTTGGAGTACCTATGCAAAACTTCCAAGCAGAAAATACTAATCTTCTAGATATGTTTCATATTTGGGAGCTATACACGTCTTCCCATTTTTTCTTGCAAACTGCTTTTCCAGTCTCTCTATTCCCAATCTTTTCTAACCTCCTCTGGTTGATTGCTATAGTTTTAGTGCAGTATTTTATTTGCCCTACTAATTATCCCTTTTTTAATAGGAACTTCTTATTGCTCCAGTTAAAAAGCGCTACCAATGCAGGTCTTCCACTTAGGATTCCCCTATCCTGTTCTCTTTGCCTTTATTCTAATATCAATCCCTGATAGGGAAGGCTGTCTCTAGCCTGCAGTCCGTATGTCTTCTTCACCTCTTCCTGTTCTGTTACCACTCCCTCTGTAGTCATTTGCTCCCAATACCTTTGTTCCTTTTGCCAGTTTTCTGCAGTAAATTCCATCCCCCTAATTGCAACCATCCCTGCTGGCAAAAACGCCTTTCTCCATTCTCATGTTCCAGACACCTTTTGCTTATTTTCTGTACCTGTACTTGCAGTCATGCCTATTGGCGTAATCTGTATTCTCCATTCTCATGTTGGCTCAGTTCTTAGAATACCTGCTGCTACTTTATGAACATAATATTCTGTATGGTAGATGTTATTCTTCTAAAGGGTCTGCATCAAAAATTGTTTCTTGAATTTCTCCCCATTTCATCATCATCTCTTTCCACTTTGAATTATAGCATTCTGCTTGTGTTATGTATATGAGCCTTAAATGAATTGTTCTAAAATATCCCTTCAAATCCTATAGTTTTGAACACCTTGTTGTATTGGAAGGATTAACTTATCCCATTTGACCCTTGCCCTCCCCCCTCCCCAGATAAAATTCTTTGACCATTTATTAATTACTTGTCACAACTGTGGTTAATAAAATATGCCTGACCTTTATATAAAACTGAAGGGAATAAAAACATTTTCACTGATTGTATATTGCTGTCCATATTCAAAAACAAGAGCTTCCAGTTTCTCAGTTTTTATATTATCTTTTGATTAGTCTCTTCCCACATATCCTTAGCTGCCCTAACAGAATCCTTTTTAATCCATACTCATAGATATTTCATGTTATCATATCCAAATAAGTATGGGTATTGCTGAACCAATTAATGTGTGGGTACATAGCTTACAGCTGTAGCCTTTGTTTTATCTTTAATTGTACATCCCAAAAAGACTTGAAACTGTCTGAGCATGTTCCACAACAGTGAGGTGTCCTTGTCTGCTTTTGTCAGGTACAAAATAGTATAATCTGCAAATAAAACCAACTTTTCTTGATTACCATACCAATTATGTCCATGAATTTCTGAGTCCCTTATTTTCTTTGCCGATGACTCTAAATATAACTCAATTAACAAAGGGGGAAGGAGGACACCCCTGCATGGTTCCTCTGTTCAGACACAGCTTATTAGAAGGGAACCCTCCCTCTTTAATTTTTGCCTCCGATTCCTCATATATCCTCGTAATTAACCATCTGATGTTGTCAATCTTTATTCATTCATGACAGATTGGTTTTGGTTCCGTCTTTGGAACCAACTCAGCCAATGTAACAAGCTTGCGCCAGCCGGAAACTCTCGAGCTAAAGTTACCCATAGTGCCCCTCTCTTCATCTCTTCAGATCTTGTTTGCCATGTAGAGATTTAAGATGCATCAGGCCTGCTCTCAAGCTGTTATATTTTTCACAAAATCTTTGAAATTTTTTGCATCTGTTCTTCTAAAATCTCTTTATTGATTAGTTATAGTCCTTTTACTGTGAGAGTGATTTTCCTTCTCCTAATTAGCTTGTTGGTACTACTTTGTACTATTGATGGTACAGGCCCCTCCCTTCCCCTTACCCCTTGGTAATCTTTGTACCATCGTTGGTATTTTTTTCCTTCCTTCCTTTTACCCTCTTGGGTGTATCTTTTATTACCATTGTTGGTATTATCAAAAAAAAAAAACTTTTCCTTACTATATGTGTCTTGATCGCTGACATAATTTCTTGTTGTTGTTCTTATTGTTTTTGTTGACAACGGCTGACAAAAAAGGTACCACTGGCTTTAAACAGTGTGACAAATGTGGCAGGAAGATGCCAAATTCTGATGGGCATCTCTCCTACGTGTACTATTTAGGAGTACTACACTTGCAAGTTCAACCTCCATGCGAGCTCTGCAAGGGCTTTAGTGCCCGCACCTTAGCAAAGTATAAAATAAGTTAATTTTAAAGGGTCTTCTAAAAACCACTTTCTTGGAGGCTTTATCTGAGGCTTAGGTATCAACCCCTCCCAAGAAAGAGACAAAGAAGAGGAGTCATTCGGTCCCAATGTCTCCTCAGTCACAGGAACCGAAAACTTCTAAAACCCAGGTTCATACTGAACCGAAGACTAAACATGCCAAACTGACACTGACAACTCTGTCTGCACCGGAACCTAAAACTCCCTCCATGATGCCATCTTCAACTACAGAACCAACGACAGCAATTGCCATTGTACTGACCCCTTCCACAGAACCGCAGACCTTCTTGGCACCAACAATAGCTTCTGCCTTAAAAAATTGGTCACCCTTCCCATCACAACTTTGAGGTCATTCGACCATGGTGCCGAAGGTCGAGACATTAGCCAGGACCCAATACTCCCCATCCATTGACCCCTTTGTTGGACAGCAGCTTAGTCTTTTTCTTGACCAGCCAGAATCTCCATTGGGGATGTCCACTCATTCCACCAGGAGCCTTTTGGAGCTTGATGTAGAGAGACTTGTGGATCAGCTCCTAGCAGCCAGAGGCATCCCAACCCCTTCCAGGACCTCACTCCCACCTGGAGCCAAGGGTTTTTCTCCCCAGACTCCAACCTATATTCCTCCTTCAACCCCCCCCAACAGGTCTTGGAGCCATCGATGCCAACGCCCCTCCCAGTGCCAGCTTCTTCGGTTCCATTGGTAGATCTCACCGTGGTTCTGGAACCTACCCTATGGACCACGGCTCAGTTGGAGCCGACCCACCCTCGACACCATGACTGGTCTGTCAGCACCATGATCTCTAGTATGGCACCAATTTTTTTCTATGGCGCCATCTATAGTTCTGGTTGCTTTGACAGCTTTGAGTCCTCTCGTGGCTCCTTCCCTGGAGTTGGGCATGTCAGAGTGGGATGTGACCCTGGTTCTGAGGTTGTCTTTCTCAGTTCTGGGCTTCAGTCCCTCTTCAGGCGGGCTTGCCTTCCAGGTTATTGAGAGAGCACTCACCTCAGCAGGCTCACAGTTGGCTCCTATGGCCCCCGAATGTCATATATATATATATATATATATATATATATATATATATATATCCTGTGGATCGCAGCTGCCACAGTCCACATTACTGGGGCAATGGGCACGGGAGCAGCAAGATACTCTACCGCAGGTTACCCTCTCTTTGGAGTCCTCTTCAGACCTTCCCCCTGATGAGCCACCCCATAAGAGATCATACAAGAGGATGCATGTTGACTCATCTGGGGAATCTCTCACCGAAGATGCTGATTTTGATGAAGGGGAAGGGTCCCCATGGTCGCCTCCTGAAGATGTCTCCTTTGGAGACATACTAGAGATATTTAAAAAGAGGGGTGACTGGAAGCCCACCAACCTTTCCTCAGAGGAATCTGTTTTCTTGCAAGATTTCTGTGCCCTGCCCTCTACTTCCTGGATGATCCTGCCTGCAGATGAGTTGGTCAAGCTCATCGTGTATTGCACTTGGAAGGCCCCTGACACCGAGCCAATCCCCCAGAGACCAGACAAGATATTCTCCACCCAGATGATCACCCCCCCACTGGTCCAAAGGCTTGGTAGTAGATGCTATGGTGGTGACGGCGGCCTCAAAGAAAGAACAAGCAGAGGAGAGTCCTGCTGTCCATCCTCAAAACAGAGAGTCTCAGACATTGGACAGATTAGAGAACCGGCTTTATGCTTCAGCAATCTTTGCCATATGGTCATTGAATTATTTGGCACATTTTACCCATCTTTAAAGGGACCTGATCACAGAACTTTCAGGAACCTTAGCAGGAGCAGTGTCTGATGAGGTACGTGAGAAAGTTGCCTTGCAGCTTGCCACCATGGAATCAGTATCTAATTTGTCCATGGGGTTGATTGGGCATACAACCAAAGGGGAGGCCAGAGCAGAGGCTTCAGGTGTTGTCTTGAGACGTTACACCTGGATGCGCTTCTGCTACTTTGAGGAGCCCTTCAACTCTTCCTTCGTCAATGCTCCCATCGATGATCCTCTCTATTTGGTCCAAAAGTTAAAGATACGGTAGCCAGGTATGAAAAGGACGGTAAAACCCTGTCTGCTGTGGGTGTACGTTTTGCCACTCCCCAACGATCTTACACCAGGAATCAGAGAAGTGGAAAAATGTGTTTCAAAAAATCCCAAGGGCCTTTTTGTGACACACACGTTGAGTTTTCCCCCTGGGGCAGAGGGGGGAACTCATCAGAAAGACACCTCCCCATGGCAGAGGGGGCCTGCATAACCAGGGCTTCAGAGATTCCTTTTCTGGGCAGCCATACCAGCGTTCCTGAAGATCATCCTGATTGCTTGCCTCTGGAAGCAGTCCAGGGACGATTGTCTTTACACCACTTAGCCTAGCATTCTATAACATCAGATTCCTGGGTGCAGATAATAATTACCAGAGGTTACCACATTCCTTTCTATCTTTACCTGAGTCCACAAAGGCGAATCCCTGCTGTTCCACTCAGTCAGAGGGACACAGCAGTGCAAGAAATTAAAAAGCTACTCGAAAAGAGTCATCTAAACAGTCCCACAAGATCAAGTAGAATCTGGATTTTACTCAAGATTCTTTTTAGTGCTAAAAAAGACAGGGGACTGGAGGCCATTTGTAGACTTCATCATCCTAAACAAGTTCGTCAAACAGACCAAATTCCAGATGGTCACGGTTCAGTCTATCCTCCCGTTTCTGGAAAAAGACCATTGGATATGCTTGATAGAGCTCCAGGATACATATTACTATATAAAAATGGAAATCTCTCCAGGAGATATCTCCGCTTCCAGCTGGGAGCCAGTCATTACCAATTCTAAGTGCTGCCCTTTGGGCTTTCTACAGCCCCCATAGTGTTTACCAAGTGTATGGCAGTAGTAGCAGCTCACTTGAGACTGCAAAGATTCCAGGTGTTTCCATATTTAAACTGGCTCCTTACCGCCCCATCAAGCATCTTCTACTTCTCGCCTTGCACTATACCCTGCAGCTGGCACAGCTCTTGGGTATCTCAATAAACAAAGAGAAGTCGAAACTAGTATCTTCTCAAAGCCTAGAATTCATAGGAGTAACATTCGACACGAGGTCCTGTCTTGTCACTCTTCCTCATCACAGACTACAGAGGCTAAGATCTCCGCTCTGGATGATACTCTCTCAGGCCAAGGTCCTAGCTCATTTAGTCCTTCAACTGCTAGGGTCAATGGCAGCAACAATCACCATAGTTCCCCTAGCCAGACTCCATATCAGGCTACTACAATGGCTCCTAGTGTCACAATGGTCCCTACGCATCCTATGTCCCACCCAATCCACATAACAAACTGCTGCAAGCAGGATCTGAATTGGTGGATGAAGTCGGAAAAGGAGTTATGGAGTCGTCCCTTCTCACTTCCTCAGCCCAAGGACGTAGTGACCACGGATGTATACCTGATGGGGGTGGGGGGGCATTTTCAAGGAAAGTCAGTTCAAGGCACTTGGTCCCACTTAGAGGCCAATTTGCATATCAGTGTCCTAGAACTGAGGGCAGTGCTTCTGGCATTGCAAGCATTCCAATCTGCCCTCTCAATGGGAACAATTGCTGTTCATTCGGACAACATGTCAGTCTGGTATATACACAAATGGGGGGAACCAGATCCTACCCGTTATGTCAGGAACTCATGAGAGTATGGCAGTGGGTGATAGCCTCCAACCGCTTTCTGGTAGCAATGCACATTCCCTGGAATTCCCAGTGTGATTGCGGATAAACTGAGCAGGTGCATTCTCCTGCCTCACGAGTGGTCTGTCAGTCCCAAGGTAGCGTTGGAGATTTTTCTTAGCTGGAGTCAGCTTTGCTGCAATCTATTTGCATCTCCCAACAACCACAAATGCAGCAGCTATTTTGGGGAGTCCTCGAGGGACGCTCTTGTACACGATTGGCTCCCAGGACTGCTTTATGCCTTCCATTTCCTTTGATTCCACTATTTTTAACTCAATCCTTCCAATGGAGCTCAGGAAGATTGCACTGTAACTTCCAATGGGCAGAGCCTAAGCCTTTTGACAGAATCAAAATTATGTCCTTACATTTCAAATAAATGTTTATATCTCTGGAAACATAGCGATTATAAAAGAAGTATAAATGGCAAATTTTTCACCATAAACAGTTTTTAATGTGGTAGTATTCTTTAGGTTCTAGGTCTTAAACTGAATTTTATAAGTCACGGTCAACACAGTAACTATTACATATGTAATATTTTGTAAACAATTTACAATATCTCAGCAACCACCCAAGTTACACATATACTGTCAAAAGCATTTTATTCATCTAACTGAGAGCTTTTGTATGAGGCTAAGAAGGTATGTGTATGTTACTTGGTTGTTGAGATGTTCAGAAAAATGTGAATATTCTGTCTATATAAATTAATATCATAAAAACAGCAGTTAATATCTATTTACCTGCACTAGACAGAGGTCAAATATGAATACAGTTGAGTTTGCCATTGTGTAAGCTTTAATATGAAGTATTTTAAAAGCTTGTGCATAGCATGATTTTGGAATTATTGATGCAAATATGAACAAGCAATATTTGATGCCTAGAGGCTTCAGTAGGAGTTAACTGCAGATGTACCTGGAGGTGTCGCTCGGATGTAATGAGTTAAAGAAAGCACATCAGTTGAGAATCAAAGTAATCCTTATTGCACCCTATTGACCCCACTAAGTCTGGTTTCCTTTCCTTTGGCCTCACCTAGTTCACCACCCATGGACTCTGGACCCAACTCCAAGATTACTATCACATCCACAGGGGTTGGTCCATCCAAACCTATCGAGCCTTAAGCTGACAGCTTGGTACCTCCACTTCTAGTAATTGCCAGGCAAAATAATCTATCTTCCCCTATGCAAAAAATACTTCTAGCTTCCCATAAACTGTCCACCAGGAAAATGTATTATAGTAAGTGGAACAGATTTGTGTTGTGGTCTCGAGAAAAAGGACTTGACCCCTTTTCAGCTCCTATTAATACAGTGCTGGCGTACTTATCAACCTTACTCCATTCAAGAGCCTCAGCTTCTACTATTAGAGTCCATTTAGCAGCTATCTCAAATTTCCATAATGGTTTTGAAGATTTCTTTTTAATATCTTATCATCTCTGCAAAACCTTCATAAAAGGACTCGTGCATTTAAAACAACCTTTAAAGAGCCCTTTGAACCTTGGAATTTGACTCTAGTCCCACAAACCTTGACTTATCAACCCTTTGAGCCAGCTGCCACCTGCGATATAAAATTTTTGTCTTGGGAGACTTTATTCCTGGTAGCCATCAATTCAGCCAGGAGAATATCAGAATTACAGGTCTTGTGTGTAAAGCGCCCTTACATAGTTTTTCACAAAGAGAGGTTATCTCTTTGGACTAACCCCTCCTTTCTACCCAAAGTTGTATCATATTTCAATATTAATCAATCCATTGACCTGCAAGGCTTCTTCCCAAATTTTGTTAACAAAAGAGAATATTGTTTGCATTTATTGGATGTGAATAGACAATTGCGTTTTTACTTAGGACTAAATCATTCCAGAATTCAGGTGAATTGTTCCTGTCTTTTTCAGAGACCAAGTTAGGTAAATCAGTTTCTAAAGTCACTTTGGCAAAATGGTTGAGAAGACTGCATTTCCTTTGTCTATCAACAAAATAAAATGTGTTTAACAGCTAAAGGCAAGGCTCATTCAACCAGATCAGTTGCCACTTCCATAGCCTTTCATTCAAGAGCTTCTATGGATGACATTTGCGCAGCAGCTGCTTGGGCTACCCCTCATATCGTTATCACTCATTACAAATTAGTCATGGTCTCCAGGGGGAGAGCATCCTTTGGCTCAGTGGTGCTCAAGAATATCCTTCCATAGGGCCTCCCAGGACATAAAGTAGCTAGAGAGACTATCGCATCTGTCATGAATGAATGAAGATTGACAACATCAGATAAAGAAGTTATGTTCTTACCATAACATTCCATCTGTGTTATCGATCTTCATTCATTCATGACATCCAACCCTCCTACCCCCCTCCAAAGACTCCTGGAGGCTCAGATTTGGTCCTGGTTGCATGATAGGGCATTTGCTCAGGCAAAGCCAACGCTTTCTTATTCTTACGGGCAAACTCAATCTGAAGAGATGAGGAGAGGGGCAGTATGGTTAACCTTAGCTCGAGGGTTTCTGGCTGGCGCGAGCTTGTTACATCTGCCAAGTTGGTTCAGAGGACAGAACAGAAACCCATCTTTCATGAATGAATGAAGATCGACAACACAGATGGAACGTTATGGTAAGAACATAACTTCTTTTTTGTATTAGGAATGCAAATGCTTCCATTGCTGTACTCATAAAATCACAGCTTACTGATTTGAATGCTTTCTGTCCATCAAGACCCACCAACAGCAGTATTTTCTTAGATTCTGCTCATCATTGTTCTAGTAATAAAATCAATGTGCAGCAAGCAGAGAGCGAAACAGAGCTAGAAAATATCAAAATCTTCAGTAGGAAAGTCCAATAACTAAATCAGTCCACGGATGTAGAATACTCAGCAATAAAAACTTTATTAGACAAGCGATTTCGCTATGGATAGCTTCTTCAGGTCTATTTTAAAAATAAATCAGAGTTGCTCTATATATATGTGGTTGACACTGAGTTGAAAGTTCATTGTACAACCTCATTACATATTTAAAAGGGTAAAACAGGCTGTTATTTGTTGTCAGAGAAACTAGTCTAAAATAAAAACATCAATTGTACATGTACATTCATGTCACTATCATATATTCAATAATAAAAGACATATATATGAAATATATATAAAATGTATATAAAAAATAGTATAAAAAATATATATATTAACTATCAATATATTCAGTAACATGTCTGTTGAAAAGACCACATAATTCAAAAACATATACATATAAGTCTCATCACTTGTATATGTATGAACACTATACAAACACCATTTATACACACTCATGAGACCATGATCGTGCATAAATAGTATGAAAGACAATATTGAGACCTATATAAAACCTTCTTCAACTGATGCATATGTATATGTAAATGATAAATGTGGAGACAATACATGAAAATGCATAGATGCATACAGGACACTCCAAATATTTAAACCTATAGTAGAATATATGAAGGATATCCTATAATGTCATTAACTAATATATATATATATATATATATATATATATATATATATATATATATATACATGTATAAGATACATAGAAGATATGGCTTGTATATTTATACTGTTATGAGAATTCTACTTAATCTTTCTACGTTTCCTTAATCGTGGTTTTATGGATGCTCTTTCATTTAAGCCTACCCCATTGTCTGCCCTTAAGCGTATGATCCAATCACTTTCCTTGCTTTCAGTATGACTTCTGATATCTCCCCCTCCTATACTGGTTGGTATAATTTCCAGTACTCTAAAGCTAAAGGTATGTGACATATCATTGTTCATGACATGTTTGGCTAAGGCATTGTTGGATGACCCTCTTCTAATGTTATAAATGTGTTCCCTAATTCGGTCTCTGAACTTCCTATTGGTTTTGCCCACGTAAAAGCTAGTACATACTTGGCATACCGCAAGATATACTATATTGCATGTCATGCAATTTGCTATAATGTCAGTCCTAAATGTTTGCCCTGTATCAGGATGTACAAATGTAGAGTCAGTATCTATGTACGAACAGAAATTACATTGACCACAAGGCATCGTATTGCCTCGGTCTGTATTTATATCTGTCTCATTCGAGTAACAGAGCATTCTTTTTAAATTCTTTTTATTTCTGTACTGAAATTTCGGAGTGTCACCAACTATATTCCTAATATCATCATCGATCTGGAAAACAGTCCAAAATCTACTAATGATATCCTTAACTTTACAATGATCTGATGTAAAGGTAGTGGTGAACTTGACAGTAGATGTTATGTCACTGTTCTTTACCTGATTGTTTATGGCTTCCTTTGGTCCAAAATATGGTGCCGCACTAGTAGACCTCAGGTCCAATGAATCTTGTAAATTTCTATTCACTTCATGGGTCTCATACCCTCTCTCTAATAGTCTATCCTTCAAACTATCAAGTTCAGTGACAAAACCTTCCTCTGTGGGATTGAGCCTGGAGGTCCTTATTGCTTGTCCTCTGATGATATTTTTATACTTTCATACTATTTATGCATGATCATGGTCTCATGAGTGTGTATAAATGGTGTTTGTATAGTGTTCATACATATACAAGTGATGAGACTTATATGTATATGTTTTTGAATGATGTGGTCTTTTCATCAACAGACATGTTACTTAATATATTGATAGTTAATATACATATATATTTTTTATACTATTTTTTTATATACATTTTATATATATTTCATATATATGTCTTTTATTATTGAATATATGATAGTGACATGAATGTACATGTACAATTGATGTTTGTATTTTAGACTAGTTTCTCTGACAACAAATAACAGCCTGTTTTACCCTTTTAAATATGTAATGAGGTTGTACAATGAACTTTCAACTCAGTGTCAACCACATATATATAGAGCAACTCTGATTTATTTTTAAAATAGACCTGAAGAAGCTATCCATAGCGAAAGTGCTTGTCTAATAAAGTTTTTATTGCTGAGTATTCTACATCCGTGGACTGATTTAGTTATTGGACTTTCCTACTGAAGAGTTTGATATTTTCTAGCTCTGTTTCGCTCTCTGCTTGCTGCACATTGATTTTATTCTATAACTTTTTGGCAGAGGAGCGTTCATCCTACAGGTGGCTATTTATTTTTCATTTACATTCATTGGCTCCTTTATTAGCCACCTCACGGAGCAGACTGTTCATTTAACTTTGTTACCACTTGTGTTGCACATTTATATATCCATATACGTTGGGCACGTTAACAATGGCCAATATTGAGCTAGACTACGTCCCTCGAGGTGAATACCGGAGGAACGAGTCATTGGTCCATTGTTTTAAACAATATCTGGCTTGTACTGCCGTTTCGGCTTGGCATCTAGATACTCTGGCGCCGAGAGATGACATCACGCCAGAGACCATGAACATGGAATGCTTACACCAATTATTAGAAGATATGGAGCGGAGTTTTTACAAATTGAAGAGACTTCAGGTACAACGCATACATTTGCGTTTGTGCTTAGACATGAACATCGTACCGAGAGGGTTGCGCATTTTCAACATGCCCAGTCAAGGGCGGGACTACCCTGAATTACTATCGGCGTGGCAGCGACTTAACCTAAAAGCCAGTCGGAGATACTTGGAACTATTAATTAATTTTTTCGAACCAGAAGAACAAGCCTTGACTTTGGATATTAACAATAAACAAACTATCATCTTTGAGGAGTTTCCAGAAGGTATTGTTACACCTTTATTTGAAAATGTGTTGGACAGTGTATCAGCTTTAGAAAGAAAGCTGATACAACAGAAAAAACATAAAATCAGTAGAGATTTGAACGACTTTAAATTGGGCCACGTGTTCACTTGGCCCAGATATAATTCCAATGCTACTATTGGTAACAATACTAATCATATGAAGTATGCTAATATGTCTAGTGAAGTATCTAACAGTTCTAGTAATGTGATTAATACACAATTTATTTCTGCTAATGCTAATGTCAATAGGCCTGGACATATCAGCAATAGCATTGTAAATGACAAGTGTAAAGTAAGTAATAATGTCATAACCTGTAATGCTATCAATGACCACGAATGTGTTATTGAACCAGAGGCTCTCAGAAATAATACCAGTGGTCAACAAGCTGGTGTAAGTGCAGGAGACACTAATATATCTGTTCTTAAGAACGTACATACAGACATTATAAACAGAGTTAAGCAGGTTATTCCTCTAACAACAAAGGACAATGCAGAGAATGCTGATACCATCACTTTGCATGACATAGACAATGAAACTGTAGAATCTATGGCCTTGTCCTCTAATGATTCGAATGATGTGATACACATCATGCATCCTAGTATGCAAGAGGGAACTAATTTATATCCCAAAATACAAATTGTGAGAAACAAACCAGCTTTAGAAGAAAGGAATGCAAATGTTGCAGTTGGACAGAAGACACATAGTAACCAGGGAATGATAAACCCTGAAGCATTATTAAATGTTTCTTTTCCCCTACCGGTACGAATGGAGAAGGGTCCCAGACGTACGCGCTCGATGAGTCGCGGACGCCAGAAAAGGAAATACTCAGAAGAGTTTCCGCAGAATCAAACCTTGAAAAAGATGTGGAAGAAATAGGGAAGATGGCAGTATATAATCTGTCTAAGAGAATATTAACCAGTGATGATATCACTCTTCTAAGTAAAGGAATGAATTTTATACCCAAAGGTAGAAGTAGTATTGCAGAAACTGTTGTTGATTTGAAACTGTTTTGCAGGAATGTTATGCTCAGGCTTATCTATAAAGATAGCAATAATAAGGCTCAAGCGGATGCGAAATTTATATACAAGAAATTGAGTGAATATGTTCCTATTAATCATCCAATTATAGAGACGTATCAACGACTCACTGAGGATGAATTACATAAATATTATAAGGAGAACAGTAGTAGGAGATATCGTTATGCAGATAACTTAACTCATGGAGAAAGATTGAGTTTGAAAAACTTACAAAAAGACAGAACTATTGTGGTGAGACCAGCAGATAAGGGAGGAAGGGTAGTGGTCATGGATATTGACCATTATTACACAGCAATGAAAAATATGCTGAGTGACAACTTCTATGAAGTTGTGACCAGTGACACAATGAATAGTATTATTAGATCGATTAGTAATATATTATTTGATCTCTATTTGAGTAAATTGATAGATGAAGACCTCTATGGGTATTTAACAATCAAAGCACCACTGTTACCTATCATGCATGGTCTTCCCAAAATTCATAAGAATAGAGATGACCCTCCCATGCGTCCCATTGTGTCAGGGCGGGGTTGGGTCACGGAACACCTATCTGTGTACATAGAGAAGAATCTTAGACCAATTTTGAATAAAAATAGCTATGAACTGAGGGATTCCAAACAGTTTTTGCTTGATTTATATGATTGTGTTAATCATCATGATGGGTTAGATGGATGTATTTTTGCTACCCTTGATATCCAATCATTATTCACTGTCATACCGAATGACCTTGGCATTACTTATATTTCTGACTATTTGAAAAAACATAGTAACTACAGTATTGTTGAGATAGATTTAATATTACATTTTCTGGAATTAGTTTTAGAGAACAATATTTTCGTTTTTGATGATGTTATTTATAGACAGGTGGACGGTGTTGCAATGGGCACACCGTGTGCCAACAGTTATGCAAATATGTTCTTGGCACAATGGGAGGAGAGTGTATTATTCAAGACAGACCCATTTATGCAATATGTCCTGTTTTTTCGACGTTTTGTTGATGACGTTTTTATTTTATGGCAAGGGACAGCTGATGTTTTAGAACTTTTCTTAGGGACTATGAATAATCTAACTAGTTTCCTTAGATTTACTTTAAATTATTTCGAGAACAAGATTGAGTTCTTGGATTTATATATTGAGAGACTACCTAATGGGTTAATCAACACAGGCATATTTAGAAAGAACTGTTATAGTAACTCTCTGTTAATGAGATCAAGCATGCACCCGTCTTTTGTTTTTAAAAATATCATCAGAGGACAAGCAATAAGGGCCTCCAGGCTCAATCCCACAGAGGAAGGTTTTGTCACTGAACTTGATAGTTTGAAGGATAGACTATTAGAGAGAGGGTATGAGACCCATGAAGTGAATAGAAATTTACAAGATTCATTGGACCTGAGGTCTACTAGTGCGGCACCATATTGTGGACCAAAAGAAGCCATAAACAATCAGGTAAAGAACAGTGACATAACATCTACTGTCAAGTTCACCACTACCTTTACATCAGATCATTGTAAAGTTAAGGATATCATTAGTAGATTTTGGACTGTTTTCCAGATCGATGATGATATTAGGAATATAGTTGGTGACACTCTGAAATTTCAGTACAGAAATAAAAAGAATTTAAAAAGAATGCTCTGTTACTCGAATGAGACATATATAAATACAGACCGAGGCAATACGATGCCTTGTGGTCAATGTAATTTCTGTTCATACATAGATACTGACTCTACATTTGTACATCCTGATACAGGGCAAACATTTAGGACTGACATTATAGCAAATTGCATGACATGCAATATAGTATATCTTGCGGTATGCCAAGTATGTACTAGCTTTTACGTGGGCAAAACCAATAGGAAGTTCAGAGACCGAATTAGGGAACACATTTATAACATTAGAAGAGGGTCATCCAACAATGCCTTAGCCAAACATGTCATGAACAATGATATGTCACATACCTTTAGCTTTAGAGTACTGGAAATTATACCAACCAGTATAAGAGGGGGAGATATCAGAAGTCATACTGAAAGCAAGGAAAGTGATTGGATCATACGCTTAAGGGCAGACAATGGGGTAGGCTTAAATGAAAGAGCATCCATAAAACCACGATTAAGGAAACGTAGAAAGATTAAGTAGAATTCTCATAACAGTATAAATATACAAGCCATATCTTCTATGTATCTTATACATGTATATATATATATATATATTAGTTAATGACATTATAGGATATCCTTCATATATTCTACTATAGGTTTAAATACTTGGAGTGTCCTGTATGCATCTATGCATTTTCATGTACTGTTTCCACATTTATCATTTACATATACATATGCATCAGTTGAAGAAGGTTTTATATAAGTCTCAATATTGTCTTTCATACTATTTATGCACGATCATGGTCTCATGAGTGTGTATAAATGGTGTTTGTATAGTGTTCATACATATACAAGTGATGAGACTTATATGTATATGTTTTTGAATGATGTGGTCTTTTCATCAACAGACATGTTACTTAATATATTGATAGTTAATATATATATTTTTTATACTATTTTTATATACATTTTTTATATATATTTCATATATATGTCTTTTATTATTGAATATATGATAGTGACATGAATGTACATGTACAATTGATGTTTTTATTTTAGACTAGTTTCTCTGACAACAAATAACAGCCTGTTTTACCCTTTTAAATATGTAATGAGGTTGTACAATGAACTTTCAACTCAGTGTCAACCACATATATATAGAGCAACTCTGATTTATTTTTAAAATAGACCTGAAGAAGCTATCCATAGCGAAAGCGCTTGTCTAATAAAGTTTTTATTGCTGAGTATTCTACATCCGTGGACTGATTTAGTTATTGGACTTTCCTACTGAAGATTTTGATATTTTCTAGCTCTGTTTCGCTCTCTGCTTGCTGCACATTGATTTTATTCTATAACTTTTTGGCAGAGGAGCGTTCATCCTACAGGTGGCTATTTATTTTTCATTTACATTTATTGTTCTAGTAATGTCAAATGTTTTCCATTTTGACAACACCTATAGTCCTGGTTTAAAAATGAAATGTGCCTATATGAAGCTGGGTCTGAGGGTTCCTATTATGTGATGTCTTGATCAAACTTGAAAGCACAAAATGGCATATAAGCAATTTCTTTACCTGGGAAAGAAATTGCTTGGCCGCCTCTGTTACTTTGCCGTTTTTGTCACTGTAGTGCGATCTCGGAGTTGGTATAGTTGAGTAGGGGGATGTGGGGGTGAAGCTCCCCACTTTATGTAATGTTTTAATGTTTTTTTTTTCTTTTGTGGAACAGCGATTTTTTTTTCCCTTGGAAAAAAATCGCTGTTCTTAATGTTAGGGATTGTAAGCTTCCACTGACATGGTGTCGATAAATCAACGTAGCGTTCACTTTTTTAATATAGACCCAGGTCTGATGGGTGCTTACCATCTTTAGGTATTATAGCCAGTAAAGCTTTCTTACAGGCTATTGTACTTCCCCTCCTTTTTAAATGCTGTTAAAAGAAACCTTCCAGATCTTTATCACTTTCTTTCCCCATAGTTTTTAAACTTTCACAGCAATGCCATCTATTCTTGGAGACTTTCTTGCAGATTGACTATACGTCACCATTTGTATCTCATTTCTTCCTATTTTAAATGTTAATTGTTGAGCATCATCTACTTGTATCCTTGAGATACGTAAATAGGTTCATACTAGGCTATCTGCCCTAGGGCATTTATAAGCCTAGCCAGAATGTGTTTGGCTTTCGCCACCCATTTTAAATTTATTTTGCTATGCCCTTTTTCGAGGTTAGTATACTGTGCCTGTGTCTAACAGTGACACAGAAGTGATACCCGGGGTAAACCTACGATCTCCCATCCACTCATCAAGATTCCTCTTGAATAGAGTCAATGAGGGACTCTGCCTAACCTGGACTGGGATTTTATTCCAGAGTGAAGGGAGCCTCTGGGTTATGAATCTGTCCCTCCAGCATGTCCTATTTATTTCAGTGCTGAGGTTCAAGTCTCTCGAGCGCGTGTAGCTCGATGGGATTTGGATTTTCTGAGGTGCAGCATGTCCATTAATTCCGGGTTGGACATGGCTTTATATGTCAGGCACAGATCGCCTCTGAACAAGCGGTATGCCACTGAGTAGAGCTGGAGTTTCTTTAACCGGGCAGCATATGGCATCTGTTTGAGCCCTTTGATCCTCTTGGTGAGGTACTTTTGGGGTCTTTCCAGTTGCTGCAGGTGTCTGGTAAGGTACATCCCAAAAGGGGCATTGTACTCAATTATGGGCCTGATGAGGGATGAGTAAAGAGGCACAATGACCTCCCCTGATCTAGATGTGAATCCCTTCATGATTAGGTGGGCTATATAAAATGTTTTACTAACCACTTTGGCCACGTGGTTGTCAAATGAGAGATTGCTATCAACTTGGGTCCCCAGGTCCCTAATTACTTCTTCTGTACTTAATGGATTACCACCTATGTGGTAATTTGTGGGCACTTTGTTTTTGCCAAAGGGGATGACTATACACTTTTTGGCATTTAGCTTGAGGCCATGGCTCTGGCACCAGTTGTCTGTTTCTATGAGGCCCTTTTGGAGGATGCTTGTGTCGGCTGGAGAGTCGATTATGGCGCCCAGTTTGCAGTCATCTGTGAACTTGGTCAGCCACAGTCCTTCCATGTTGGCCTGTCCCTCCGAGAAATATATACCGAACAAGAGAGGTCCCAGGACTGAGCCTTGTGGGACACCACTTGTAACTGGTTTGGAGTCTGACATGGCTCCAGCAATTCTAACCATGTGGGTTCTGTCCTTGAGCCAGTTTGCAATCCATCTAGTGACATAGGAGTTTATATTTAAGCTGGTGAGCTTATCTATAATGCCCGAGTGGGGTTTGTATCGAAGGCTTTTGCGAGGTCCAGGTAGGCTGTGTGGACCACCTTCCCCTCGTCAATGGCCTTGGTGACTGTTTCAAAGAAATCAACCAGGTTTAAGAGGCAGGATCTGCCCTTAACAAAGCCAAACTGGGTAGGATCCAGTGTTTGTAGGTCCCCAATATCTTTATTTATGAGGTCCATGATGATCCTTTCCATAGCTTTGCAGACCAAGCTAGTCAGGCTTATAGGGCGATAGTTTCCAGGATCTGTTGAGGCACCACCTTTATGGAGAGGGACCACTGTTGCTGTACGCCACTCTTTGGGCACATATCCTGTAGTAAGACTGAGATTGAACAGTAGTTTTATGTTTGGGTTTAGCTCTTCTTGGAGTTCATGTAGGACGCAGCCCGGGACACCTTCTGGTCCCATTGATGCTGTGTTTTTTGCTTTGGAGAGGGCGGCTTTTGCTTTGGAGAGGGTGGCTAACATGCCCCTTGCCAGAGAGGAGTTCTTCTTTCACTTAGTCAGTGTTGTGACTAGACAGCTATTTAGGTGGCGCTCTGAAAATAGTGTCAGTGTATCTTTGTAACTGAAACACTGATCTGAGCCAACTCCAAGTTGCTAAAAAAATTATATGGCCCATTTACATTTCCTTCAATACAAAAAATCTTGCTTAAATATGTCCGTTTGTGTGTTCATGGGTTCTACATTTCTCTGATGTATACAACTTTTCATAATATTTGCAAAATATCTCTTATACCTCTACAGGATTGCTGATTATTTTATAGGCACCCTATGTTTGGTAACAACACTTTATACTTTCTGATGCCTACATTGTACTAAAAGGTTTTGTGCTGTGGAGTTATCAAAATACAGTTGTTTAATAGCAGTCTGTCTAAGCTCATGCAGATTATCCAAACATTCCCCTTATTCTGCAATGCTTCAGTCTCTGTCAGCTCTTCTAAATAATTCTTGTTACTTCTTAGCCATATTTTTTTATTTCTACCCTATTTTTAAACTCCACTTTCATTTTATCCCACTCACCAGCTATAACTTCTGAAGAAATTTAAACTCCACTTTCATTTTATCCCACTCACTAGCTATAACTTCTGAAGAAATTATGTCTTCCCTAATAACCCTCAAATAATTTCCATTATCGATTCCTTAAATTCCTGTCTTTTTAAGTGATAGGTGGAAAAGGGCCGTGTCTCATTTTTACTCGATTACCTTGCATTTTTATCGTAGTTGTTGGTTCATAATCTGAAATAATTATTGGATGTGTCAAAGCTTTCAATTAAATCCACATGTTCCTGTGAAATATAATTTCTGTCTAGTCTAGCCTACTTATTGTACCTTGAGGACTAATAAGTAAATTGTCCCAGTGTTTCTGCTACTGAATTCATGTCTTACATACTAAATATTTTCAAAAACTTCTTCAGAAATGTACCCTCTTATGTCATATTTTCCCTTCTGTGTCTCCTTGATGCATCTCCACTGCTGCAAATCAAGTTGCACTCCCCACCTACAAGTAATATTCCCCGCTGGAAGCTGATCATTTTCCCCAAAAATTCCTTAAGCTCCATAATGGTAGTTTTAGGTGGACTATAATTATGTGCTAGTGTAGTCCTCCTCCCTTACCAGTAAACCCTTAATACCATAAATCTACCATTATTATTTTTTTCCTTTTCTATCACTATTGGAGCTCCTCTAGCAATTAGCGTAAGTACTCACCTTTTCCCTTTTCCCTTATATTCTGCTGAATATCCATCTGGAAATCCTTTCTTTATCAAGTTCACATGCTCAGTTCTTTCCATATGTGTCTCATGTAGTGTTGCTATTTGTGAGCTGCATTTCTTAATATAATTCAATACTCTTTTCTTTTTGTTTGTATCTATGAGGCCATTCACATTCCAAAATAATGTATAGTGTAGCCATTATGATAAGAAGTTATTATACCCATCTATTATATATGTCAGCTTTTTTAAAAGTCTGTTTCCAGACTTTGTGTTACATGCACCTATTAATGTTTGGCAGGTTGATCCTTTATACACTTATTTCTTGTCATATCCATTTGAACTTTGTCACAATTTTACAAGACTTTTTGTTTTCAATGAAAACCTCAGACTCCCCATAACCTTTTAACTTAAACACAGAAAAAAATATGTACATCTTCCAAATAATGAAGTTTAACCCTCATGATAGGAGCAACTATCCCAAAGTTACAGGTGCACCCACAACCATTACCCAACATAAAATTAAACTTATCAGTGCTAAAGCATATGCTACAGCCTGCGCTCCTACTTACACTGATTTCTGTCTGTCCTTGTCTTATCTTAATTCCCCTCCCAGATGTGAAAAACAGCCTGCATGCTTTCACAGTAGATCAAGTTTTCACATTAAGAAAAAGTGCACTGGCTATCTTTAAATAAAACTAAATTATACACTGTATTTATTAATTCATTGAGGTATTTAGGTGCCAGGAAAAGTATTCTCTCTTATTCAATTCCAAATATTTCAAACTTTATTTTTTTCACTAAGCTGCTTGCCCTTGTACCTTTTAATATTACTTTTCTGTCAGCAAACAAAGTCTAGAGTTCTTCAGATTTGTTGCCTAGACCTGTAGTCAGCTTGCTGTCATGAAAATATAAGAATAAAATATACAGGTGCCCCCTGCTGCAGACTTCTCAGCTCACACTGAACATTTATTTGACAAATAAAAAGTTTTCATTACATTCACAGTGTTGTCCTTCCATATCACATGCAGTATTATTTACAGAAAGGATCTCCTGCCAAGGATAGCCCAATGTCCGGCCAGTATACCAAAGCTTTTAGATCTTATATGTGCCATACATCATGCGTATGTTTCTAGAGTAAGGTGTAGGGCATAAAGGTGATGTATGGCTGCAAACACTCAGAACTTCTTTGCCACCAGTCTGAACACCATTATTGAACATTGGTCTGAGTGCCCTTCTTCTGTGCTGGTTAGCAAGCCATCTTCAGATAAGTTCCCTGTTGAGGTTTCTTTTTTACCTTTTTCAATTTGTGGTGTACTTATGTTCATGTCATCCAAGCAGGGGAAAATGTCTATGTGGGAGACAGATTTCCCATAAAAGCCATCATGACTAGTATCTTTTTTGCTTAGACACTTCCTACACTCATGCGCACTGGTTTATCTGTTATGCTTTTGTCCCTGTGGCTCTAATATGTCTCTTAATTTCCTTATACATATACCTTAAAATCCAGCAACTTAAACTGTTGACTCAGATTGCTTTGGCAGAGTCCAGCCATCCCAAGGGTCACCCGTCTGCCAAGAAGAAGGTCAGAAAGACTAAACTTGATCCAACTGCTATTCAGCCTCCACTGGACATCTCTGTAGAAGCTAGTGAAGGCCCTGAAGGCCATCCAGTGCTTGCCTCATATTCCTGTGCCACAAACCAGTCAGTGGCTGGCATAAATCCAAATTCTTGCACATCCTCTAAGGCTTTTCCAGTGTCTGTTTCATATATTGAGGGAAAACCTTGGCTGATTATTTCCAAGGGACTAAGGGGATTCCTCAGATTTTAGTGAGGAGGCTATTCCTATTACAATTATAGAATCCCACTAGGAGTCTGAACCACCGAGAGTTCACAAAGCAAATGTTCCTGTCAAGAAAATGCAGAAAACTAAACATATTACCCCTGTTCCTAAAGATCCACAATGTGAATGGCAGGATTTTACTCAGGGTCTTTTCAATACTTTGATGGTCTTGAAGGCTGCTGAAGGAGTGTCAGTCTCTGCTACATCCTGGTCTTTCACTCTTGTTAAGAGGTATGGGTATTGGATTCCTCAGATGAAGACTTGAATTCTGAGAAGGAATCCCTTGCTTACACCTCTCAATTTCCTTCCCCTCTAGACTATGTTTTGGAGGAAGAGGAATCATGATCCCAGACTCCCCCTTGAAGGAATTATCTACTGGGGATAATATTGCTCATATAATGGAGTACTTTAGATAGGATTGCCCCCAACATTCAAAAGAGGTATTATGAGCTTTTATAAATGGAGTCAACTAAGCCATCTGCTGTTTCTCCTGTTTTGGCAGCACGTTTGGACACCTTTTTTGTTACCTCTGTAATTCCTGATTCTTAGCTCCTAGCAAACCTGATAGGTTCTACAAAGTGTCTGAGTGCAAATTTTTGTACAAGTGCCCTTCTGCTGATTCCTCAGTGGTTTTGGTTTCCATTGATAAGTCATCTAAGCTTTTGTCATCTACTAAGCTCCTTCCTTCTGATAAGGAAAGTCAAGCTCTGGAAAGGTTGGGTAAAAAGGTATATGCTGCTATCCGTACCTCCCAACCATACCGACTTGCTCGGTTTTTACCAAGTTTTGAGGTCCAGATGAAGAGGTTCCACAATTCCCAAGTGGCACCCCCCTTCATTTCCGATTTTTTAATTTTTTTTTTTATTTTTTTGAATATCGCTATGTCGGAGCTGGCGTCATCATGTGTGCGAAGACGTCAGCTTCTTCAGGGCTTCCAGCCATTCAGAATTGAGCTCGAGCGTGTTTGTGTGTGTGTGTGTGTGTGTAAATGCCCCCATGTAATTACACCTGGTGGATAGAGGTATTCAGGCTCAAACCCCGTACCTAAAGTCCCTAGCCACCACCATTTCTGAGTTTTGCCCAGATTTTTGTGCTAGGAGTTGAGAGCTATGGAGAGAAGTGAGAACAGAATTTGTATTCCCTCATTATTGGCTTTGTTGTTTGTCCAGGTTTTTTGTGCTAACAGTTGAGAGCTATGGTGAGTGAGAAGTGAGAACTGAATTTGTATTCCCCTATTATTGGCTTTGTCCAGGTTTTTTGTGCTAAAAGGTTGAGAGCTAAAGTGAGAAGTGAGAACTGAATTCACTAAATGATGACCATTAAGTGTAAGTCTTCCTATTTTGTAGGAAACTGCTGTTTTGGAATAGTGGTACTGCTTATTTTTAATAGTGGTATGTTGCTCTGACTGTAGTGCATAGGGTCCTGGGTTCAAGACTTGCCAGTGAAATGCATGGTGGTAACACAACATTTTATTCTAGCAACTTTCCAAAATTATACAAGCAATGTTTAAATGTGTCCCTGATAAGTCCCCAGCCACCACCACTTGTGAGCTTTGTCCAGGTTTTTTTTTCTAAGAGTTGAGAGCTATGGTGAGAAGTGAGAACTGAATTTGTATTCCCCCATTATTGGCTTTGTCCAGGTTTTTTTTGTGGTAAGAGGTTGAGAGCTATGTTGAGACATGAGAACTGAATTCACTAAATGATAGCCATTAAGTTTCAGTCTTCCTATTTTTCAGGAAACTGCTGATTTGGCATAGCAGTATGTTGCTCTGACTATAGTGCATAGGGTCCTGGGTTCAAGACTTGCCAGTGACATGCATGATAACACATTTTATTCTAGCAACTTTCCAAAATTATACAAGCAATGTTTAAAATGTGTCCCTGGTTTTTGACCTTTTGCCCCCCCCCCCCCCCAAAAAAAACTGAAATTGAAAATAAGTGTGAGAAGCTGTGCAAGATGCCTATGGCTTATACTACTTTCATTCTATTTATAGTGTGGGTGTGGAAGTAGACTTTTATGATGGAAATGTTCTGAATTAGGCAGTTTTGTCATTATTGGTTCATGCATTTTGTTTCATTGCTTAGAGTACAGCCTACTGGAACAATGTTCAAATGATAAATTTAAAATGCACTCTGTCTAACAACTGTGCTGTATTATACAATGAATATAACTTAATAAAGTCAGGAAGATGTATCAAAGAAAAGAACACATGTATGTTTCTTGTTTTTTGTGCAAGAGGCCAGTGATTTGAAAGCAGCCCAAAGGTAATCTTTATCCAGTACTGGCCCGATGCATTTTCTTTGGATGTAGTGTGGGTTTCAATCCTGTTTCAATGAATGTGAGTTTCAAGGGCAGAGACGTTTTAATGCCAAGTCTGTTTTCATTGTGAGACAGTATGGCTTTGTTTAGCAGATGTCTGTTAGTGTTTGTGCATTTTTGTGCTGCAAAATGTAAAAATAAAATCCAAATAATCATTGTAGAAGTAAAGCAGTATGCACACATTAGTGTTTATGGTAAATGGGGTGAAATAGCCAAGTAATGTGACATTGGAATGGCTGCAGGGGGACTCTGGTGCCATATTTTGGTTGTCTGTTCTTCAGGATGCATTTGAAAGTTGGCATCCCACAATTCCATTGGAGTGGGTGAGGTTACATAATTATGTATGTAAATTAGATGTTAATTAGCGTACAGATTTGTACCTATTTTTCATGGGCCTTGTCTAGATTTTTGATGTTTCCAGGTTGAGAGGTATGCTGCTGTCTTGTCCTTTAGGGCTATTAATTAACCAATCTGCATGACCAGGTGTGTTTCGGCTCCTCTTTTTCAGGTAACCAAGGTGGTATCAGACCTTCCTGATTCAGATTGGAAGGCTTCAGTTCTTTCCCTGCTTGGGTCCACTTAGGTCACCTGTCACTCCATAAAATGCAGCTATGATGCAGCTGATGCCTCTTCTAGGACTGCTGCTTTTGGGTCCATGATGAGGCATTATCCTTGGCTATGTTTTCAGGCTTTTACCTGATGATATTAAAGCCATGCTTTTGGATGCCCCTCTGGATAACAAACATCTTTTTTGGACAGCTGTTGCTGACTTGTTTAAGTTTCTCCAAGGTAGGGGTAAGGCCTTGCAAGAACTTAAACATTTTTTGTCTCCCCATCCCCAAATTCCAGAAGAACTGTCATTCTAATCCCAATTTTGTCCTTAGGTAGACTCCCCTACCTTCCAAAGGTAAGGAGAGGTCTAGGCGTATTCCCCCTGCTAAATCCACTCAGACTCCATCTCAGAAGCCGTCTTTTCAAGACAAATCTATTTGACATTTGGTCTCCTCTTCCCCTCGGCCAGGTCCCCTTCTCTCTCTCTGCCTTTTCATGTCTGTTCTTACTTAGCATCAAATCACCTCAGACTCTTAGGTGCTGTCTGTGATTTGTCAGGGGTATTTCATGGCTTGAAAGTCCTATTCCCCCCCCCCTTTCAGGCATTTCACAACCACATCTAGAGCAGCTTCCTCATTTCCTAGAAGTTTTCAAGTCTCTTTTGAATCAAGACACCATTCAGCTTGTTCCACCCACACAAGTGGGAAAGGGGTGTTACTCCAAAATGTTTTTGGCTCCTTGGAAGGAGGGCTCTTGGAGACCAGTTCTGGATCTTTCACTCCTCAACACCTTTCTCAAGGTCTTCTTTCCCAGTGCTGTCTCTGCAGACCTTATTCCTCCTCCTCCTTCTTCATCTTCTTCTTTACACCTGAAGGATGCATACCTTCACATCCCCATTCACCCTCTAAGCATGATTTTTTTTACATCTGCTTTGTCCTTTCTACTGCCCCAGGGGTATTCACCAAATGCCTCACTCCTGTCCTTGCTTTTTGTAGACTTTGAGGGATACACATTTTCCCCTGTTTGGACAACATGCTCATTCAGGTTCCTTCTCCCAACAGTCTGTTGCAGGATCTCCATTTACCACTTGTCTTTACAAAGTCTGGGGTTCACCATAAATCTGAAGATATCTGTTCTGACGCCCTCCTAGGATCATGTTTTTCTGAGGTGCAGGCTTCAGATTATTCTCATATTGGCTTTCCTTCCTGCTCACAGGGACTTGTCTACTGCAGTCTTTTGCCAATTTCTTATCTCAATGTCCTCTGTCAAAGCTAGGGAATTTCTCAGGGTTCTGGGATTTATGGCCTCCACTATTCCCATGCTTCTTCTCACCAGGCTCCATATGAGGAAGTTACAGTGGTACCTCATATCAAAGTGGCTTCAACATTGCTACAATCTGGAGTTCCCTGTTCCTTTACTTCCTTGTCTCAAACTCATGCTTCAGTGGTGGATCAACAAATCTCTCTCAGTCTGGAACTACCCTTTCAGGATGCATTTCCTTCCCAGGAACTGTTTATGAACACCTAAGACTTAGGGTGGGGGGATTCTTACTACCCGCTAAAGGTCCAGGGTCTCTGGCCTCCTCATCGGAGTTCAGATCATATCAGTGTAAAAGAGATGAAAGCTCTACTTCTGGTTCTACAAGGTTTTCATTCCCTTTTCCAATCCCACTCCCTGAAAGTCTTCGCAGACAATACCACTGTGATGAAGTATGTCAACAAGCAAGGTAGTATAAGGTCCTATCTCCTTTGCAGATTAGCTCTTCAGGCATGGGATCTAGCTGTTGGGTGTCAAGTAACTCTTCAGGTGGTTTACATTCCTTCAGAGCACAATCTATTGGCAGACTCACTGAACAGGTCCAGAACACAGGTTCACGAATGGATGCTTCACAGATACATATTTGTAGATAATGTCCATCGGTGGAGTATTCTTCGGGTAGATCTTTTTGCCTTCCCTTTGAACAGACAACTTCCTCTATTCTGTTCAAGAGTTCCAAGTTCCCGGACTTGGAATGTGGATGCCCTGTCTTTTCCTCGGAAGGAAATGTTTCTCTATGCCTTTCCCCCTTCCTGTGTTGCAATGACTTCTGCACAAAATCAGGCAGGATTCTCCCAGAATCTTGGCTGTAACTCCCTTTTGCTCCAGACAGTATTGATTCTTCCTTCTCTATCACTTGGCCTGGGACAATCACTGCAGGTTAACTCAGCAGGTGGATCTCCTCACACAAGACAAGGGATTTCTTATCCATCTTCACATGTTCACTCTTCAGATGACACTGTGAGTGATAGGGTTTTGATTCCTTTTATGCACCTCTTTTCTGAGGATGTGCTCTGAGTTCTACAGGAGGCCAGGAAACCCACTACCAGAAAATTATGCATGTCCAAATGGAACAGATTTTCTGTCTGCTGCATCTCTCACCATCAGGATCCCCTGTCATTGGGGATACCTCTGGTTCTGTCTTATTTGTGTGATCTGCTCCATGCTGGGTTGGCATATTCTTTAGTTAAAGTAAAAATAAAAAAAAACTAGTACTCTTAAAACTCAATGAGCTCAGTCACAATAATTTCCAAAAATCATGAAACCCAGGTAGTGTTCCAAAGCAACAAAACTTTGTGTAACAGGTAAGTGATCCTTTTCCTCAACACTCATGTTGGTGAGGTTGGAACTAGACAGGTTCCTGTGCTTGATTATGTTTTATTCTTCAGTTAAAGCTCACCTATCAGCAGTCTCTACTTGTCTACCCATGACTCCTCCATTCGTTTCATGGTTTGAAGTCAAACAGTTTCTTAAAGGCATCCCTCATATCAGGCCTCTCTAGAAAGACTATTCTGCCTTCTTGAGACCTCAATTTTGTACTTGAAAAATTCACTCAGGCTTCTTTTAAACCTGCTAGCTCAACTTGCTTGCAGCATTGTACTTGGAAGACTGTGCTGTTGGCTCTTACTTCAGGCAAGAGAGTAATTGATCTTCAGACTTTCATGGCTATTCTTGCTTTTTTTAGTTTTTCCCAGAGACAAGGTGCCTCTTTGAACTTCTTTTATGCCCAAGTTGGTTAATGACTTGTCCCTTAATCAGACTATTCACTTTCCTTCCTTTCTTTCTTTCCTTTTTTCTCTTCTCCACAGTCTGCCAATGATAAGGTTCTTCACACCTTGGACCTCCATAGACAGCTCAGGTATTAGGATAAAATAAAGTCAGTTTGCAAGTCAGAGCAACTTTTTGTTTCTTTTCATCCCAGGACTATGGGTTTAGCTGTTTACCAGCAAACCATCTCATGCTGGATTTCTAAGACCATTTCTTTTTGTTATTTTTTTCATGGCAAATGTCTTTCTTTGTCTGAGAAGGCACATTCTACTAGTGTGGTTGCCTCATCTAATGACTTTCAAGAGTTTTGACACTAACTCCATCCTTGAGGCTGCTACTTGGTCCTGTATTTATATTTTCACTAAACATTATAAATTGGATGTTATTTCCAGGGCCAGAGTGGATTTTGCCAGGGCTATTCTGCATTGGTTCTGCCTTCCTCCCAGCCTTCTTCTCAGTTTGTGTGCTGTCCCTTCTGTAAAGAATACTGCAAAAGTGATATGGAAAGACATAATACAGTTGTGTAAAATCCTACCAAAACAGTGGATGTCTTTCTCTCCACTGTTGCAGTATACAGCTGCTCACTCCTTCCCCCTCTTTTCTAGTTTTTGCCCCCGTGCTTTAGTTGTTCTCCTGGCCCTTGCTTCCTTTTCCTTCTGGATGTGTGTGTTTTCTTTTGTCCCTGAGTACATTCTGTTCCTTCCAGGCCAATTCATTTCTGAGTATTTGCATCCATACATTACCTTTATGCCTATGCCTTATGCAGGGAGGATATTTGTGACATACAGTGCTTTAGTATCTTGGCCAGATGTTGGATTAGTCTTGACAGGATATCCCTTCTGTAAAGAACACCGCAACAACAGTGAAGAGAAGGGCTTCTGTTGTTATGGTAAGATTTTACACAGCTATGCATTCTCTTAATTTTATAGCACGTGCTTACACAAGAAACTTGTTATTAGATTAATCCAAGGACATTAATGCAGACATTGACTTGTGCAAAAAATAGGAGAAAATATCTCAACTCCACATATATTATGATCAGTGTACTTTTACATCCCATCTCCCATCCCAATGGCCCAAGATTACAACATATTAACTTGATCGTGCTTTTATCCAGCCTTTCTTCTCTTTTACATTTTAATGTCTTCATTTCTTAAAACTAAAAATGAAAAAAAGTACCTTTTCCTTTAGTATCTTTTATCACATACAGCTACATGCATTTTATGTCATGACATATTTACTCAAATGCTGCTAAGAACATTTTTTTTTTTACATACAGGTACTCTTTTTTTTTTTTTTTTTTTTTTTTTTTTTTCCTTTTAGTGTCCTTCTGAATATTAATGACATGAAGTGGGGTATATGCCTTTCCGTTCCCCTCAAATTTAATAGCATCAAGAAAAGTCCAATCTTTCTCAGCCACTTTTTCTTGTAAACCCATACTTCACAAGTGTGATTGATGCTTTATAGTCTCACATTTATTCACTAATTTCAGTGATGCTGGGTGTCTTCTTGTTTATGTCCTTCTCCCAACCTCAGACTCTGGCTCAAGTCAAAGGTACTCCCAATTCTTTTAGTCAGCTCCAGTGTTTTTTTTTTTTTTTTTTGGTATTTCAAGCATTATCCTTTGGAACATTGGAAAAGGTTTCACTGGCAAAGTCTCTTTATGGGCTTCCTTATCAGAATAGTGAGAAGCAGAGTATCCTGTTTGATGGCTTACTTTCTTTTGGACAGACCTTTGTATTTCCTCCTTAACCTGTTCTGCATCAGAAAATGACTTTGATCCTCTAGGAAAAAATATATTCTGAAGACAGTTGGATACAGCAGATTGAGTGTGACACCTGCCTTTTGACATTCCCTAATTGCCGAGATAAATGTCCTTCTCTTCTGCTTGATGTATGGTGATTAATCATTTTCCACAAACACTCTACTGTCTCTAACTTATAGAACTTGTCCTTCTGCCACCGTTTTGTCAAGATCAATTTTTTCAGCTGGTATGATTGCATCTTTACTAATACAGGTCTTGGCTGCTTTCTCATGGCTAGGTTTGGAGCGTACACACAATGTGCCCTTTTAATTGACAAATCCTGGTGTGGATTAACAGTCCAGTTGCTTATTTGTGCTTCCATAAAATTAATACAGCCTGTTCCTTCCAGTTTCTCTTGTACAGCAGAAAATCTCAGGCTTTTCCTGTGTGCTCTATCCTCTAACTCAACCTTTTTTTGAAACACCTCTTCTTGAGCAGTCTCAAACTCAGCCAGTCTTTTCTTCATTTTGACCTCAGATTTTTGCAGTTTATCAGTTCATCTGAATAGCTGTTTAAAGCTTCTTCCATTTTCTTTATTCGAGTTGTTATACTCTTTCAGTGTTTCATTTCTGAGCACATTTGATTTATTTTACCTTCTAAATTACTGGAAGCCATCTCTTGTACCAAAGCTGGAGCTTGAACAGCTGTAAGTCTCTTCCCAGTCAGTGTTTTTACTTTTCCATTTCTAGTTGATTTTCTCTTAAGTTTCTTCTTTGCTGGCATCCAGGCCGTGTATTTCCTAGCCATTAACTGAATTTTACTGTCAGAATTGCCAGCACATATATCTATTTCTTTTTTCACACTGGGATTGCTGAAGTCAAGCTGTTGATCAGTGTGCAGACATGTTGGAAGTCTCCCATTTTCAAGTTTATGAAAACAATGTTTGTGAAGGTGTTTAGGAGGGGAAATAAGTAATCCATCCTTCCATCCATCCACAACCCTTTTTTCCTAACAAATAATGCGATAACAATACTGCAATAAAACAGTGATTGGTTAATGCATGTCACATGAACTATGAAGTCATTTAATAGGAAGCTTTGAAAGAATGAGAGTAATAGATAAAAAGGACAAAAAATCAGCTATTTTTGAAAATGTACTTTTTGAAAATTGTTAATTATTTGAGATTGTTTTGTGGAGGGGAAAAACACAGTACCATACCACAAGTTCGTAGGTGTTTACTAGGCTAATGACAACAAGGACCTTTTTAATTGTACCCATGCATCTCAAATTTCTGACAAATTCTGAGATCTTTGATAAGTGTAAGCAGGGGTTTGGCAGATTCAACATTTACAAGCAGGGGGCTAGGAGATGAACTGTATACAGGTTGCATGTGTCCATTAGAGACATGGGTGCCAAACCAGGGATGAATTTCCTGTTCCCCATCCAATTGTCCAAATTGCAGTTGAAGTGGGTTAGGGAGGAACTCTGCTTTACATGGATGGTGAGCCTGTTCCATAGAAGGGGTAGTCTCTGTGATACATACCTGTCTGTCCAGCAGGTCCTATTTATACCACAGGCAAGGTTTTAAGTTTTTAGAATGGGTAATTCTGGTGCTCTTTGTTTTGTGGAGATGGAGGAGGTCCATCAGAGTGTGGTCTGACAATGCCCTATATGACAGACAAAGATCTTCTCTCAAAAGCCTGTAGGAGACCGAATACAGGGCTAAGGCCTTGAGGTGGTCTTCACAGGACATTTTACTTACGCCATTTATTCTTTTAGTGAGGAACCTCTGTGGACATTCCAGTTGTTGGATATGCCTGGTTAGGTACATACCAAAGGGGCATTGTACTCAGTGATAGGTCTGATGAATGCCGAATACAGTGGAACAATGACTTCCTTGGACTTAGATGCCATACCTTTGTTTATAAGTTGCACAACATGGAATGATTTCCTTACTACTATAGACACGTGAAAGTCAAAGGCTAGATTATTATCTATGAGTCTCCCTAAGTCCCTGACTACTGGGTCAGCTCTAAGGGATGTGTTGTCAATATGATAGTTACCAGGGGTGGATGACTTCCCAAAGGATACTATTATGCATTTCTTGGCATTTAGTTTTAGTCCATGGTTCTGATACCAGTTGTTTGTCTGTGTCAGCCCCTCCTGGAGAACATTTGTGTCAGAGTGGGATTCATTGACAGCTCTTAATTTGCAACCATCTGCACATTTAGTCAGCCAGAGATCACTGACATTGGCTTTGACTTCAGAGAAGTAAATGCCAAAAAGGACCGGTCCAAGGACTGATCCCTGAGGGGATCCACTTGACCTTGTGACTGGCCTTTTTGTAGAGGTGTACTCCTCAATTCTAACTCCCTGGGTCCTGTCGGTGAGCCAGTTGGCTATCTACCAGGTGATGTACGAGTTTGTACCTAACCCCTTGAGTTTGTCAACAATGCCCAAGTGGGGTATTGTAGCAAATGACTTGGTCAGGTCAAGGCAGGTAGTGTGAACCATTTTTTTCTCATCCATTGCTTTGGTTATCTTCTCAGAGAAGTCCACCAGGTTGAGTAAGGATGATCTGCCCATCTGGGTTGGGTTCAGTATCTGGAGGTTTACTATATCTCTTTTGATCATTTCCATGATAATTCTTTGCAGGGCTTTACATATAAGACTAATGCGACTTATGGGTCTGTAGTTTCCAGAGTCTGTAGATGACCCACCTTTGTGCAGAAGGAAGACTATTTTTGTTTTCCTTTCATGAGGCACAAAGCCTGTTTGGAGGCTGCAATTAAATAGTAATTACAGAGGCCCTGTGTCATGCTATTTAGAAGGCATCCTTGGATATTGTCTAGGCCCATTGATGCAGCTTTCTTGGTCTTAGAGAGTACCAGCAGTACTAAAAAATAATTCAAGATTTTATTGATCATTGAGGACAAATGGTAACTATTAACTCTAATACAAAGAGGGGAAGTACTTGAGCATTACAGGAAGCTGTACAGGGAAGGAGTTTGGAACAAACTGTGGTAAAGAGGAGAAGACAAGAAGCAAAAAGTGTAGAGAATAAGATAAAGAAGGAGGAAAGAACTAAAAGAAAAGGGAAAGTAAAGTAGATTTTAATTATTACAGCAAATAAGTAGGACCAGGCTTAAAACAGAAATATTAAAAAACTAACAAACCAAATAAAGCCAAAATACACCAAAAATGAAACCAAGCAGAGTGAAACTGTTTAGCAGCGTGCAGCAATAAACATCTAATCTTGTACTTTGGCCTTTCACCTTCAAAGGATGAAAAAAACAATGCACCACTCCTCATTTAAACACAGGTGGACCCCTTCCTAATTAAATAATCAAGTAATTATACAATTATCACAACTACATCTGCAAATATAAACATACCTATTAGAAGACTTAATGTAAATAAAATATAGTAATTAATGCTGTCGTAATTTAAATATAAATAAATAAATAACTAGCATGCTGTTAAAGAGTTTCACTGCTTGGTTTCATTTTTGGTGTATTGTGGCTTTAAAACAGAAATAGTCTGGCTGGGGGCTGGAACTAGCTGTGAATCCAGAAAAAGGAACAGCAATTGCATAATGATAGAGGATAGGAAAACATAAGAAGGATAAGGGAAAACTTATTTAAGACAGTTGTATACAAGAGAAGATTACAGGAAACTTTAAAAAGTGAGAGAGTAAATATAATATATGGAAGTGATTGAAAGGACAGGGACATAAAGAAAGGAGCAGTAAAAATTGAACTATGGAAGAAATGTATAACAAAAAGGCAATGTAAACAAATTAGGCAAAGGTGGTTTTGAGAGGGGGGAGTCACACCAAAAAAATAGGGTAGGCTAGGAAAACAGCTTCATGATAGAACAAAGAGCTGAAGAAAGACTAAAGGAAGGCATAAGGGGGAGATGATTGGGTTTCAATGCATAATATGTATTGTAAAGGTTGGAGTGTTAATATATATTTTGTTTTTTTAAGCTGTAATGGAGACTGTCAAGGAGGTCATAAATGACAAGAATAGCAGAAATGGGAAGAGGGTATTGATTGTGCCACTGTAAGGACACAAGAACAACCTATGAACCTAAAAGGGATTTGGGGGGAAACCTAGTGGAATTATGGCACTTAAGTTAATTACATAGAACATGAATGAACTTACAGTGAGGAGGAAAACATGATCAAAGTGTCAGAATATATAGGAAGTGGCAGAACTGAGATAACAGTTCTCAAGAAACACACCTGAATAAGCAGGAAAATGAGTATTTAAGAGAAGTCTAGAGGCAGGATATTATTCAGAGACATGGGGGGAAAAAGAGGCGTGATCATTTTAGTTAGGAGGGAGGCTACATAGAATTACACGAACAAAAGATATCTAAACAGGGACTATCTGTATTGTTGACCGGCAGTTGGGGTATAAAAGAATTACACTGAAACGAATATGGAAATTTGACTGCAGATGAACTGTTGGGGAAACAGTTGAATACCAGCAGGGAATGATGTCATTGGCAGAGGGCTGGAATCTTGCAATAGATCTGTCAGGTGTGAGTGGGGGGGGAGCCCTAATCAATGGCAGTAACATGAGAGGGGTGATTTTTAAGACACTTTTGTAAAGTACATGGCTGGAGTGATGTAGGAAAATGCTATAGAGAAATGGGAAATATACATTTTATGCAGTAAGGTATGGTAACAGGTCGAGATTAGACCAGATATATATAACAAAGGACATGGGTGTCTAGAAAGTGAGTAAACATCTAAAGACTCTTTCATATTGTGCTCCTTGGTGGGTGAAATGAGAGCACCTGGGCAAATTAAGTTGGTTAGACAATGGAGGATGTGTAGGGGTTGATTGGAAAACAGAGCTAAAAGAAAGGCGCTAACAACAAAGGTAGAGAGGGAAATAGAGACAGCAGTGGGGTCAGTAGAATAATGTAGTACAAAACTGAGATGTAGTTAGAGGATTGAAAAGAAATTACATGGGGAAAAGAGGAGGTCTTTGACAAAAAGAGTCACACTTCAGAGAAATCGGCTATAGAGAATGAAAAAGTTCAGCAAAGGGGTGGGGGCATAACAAAGTGGTGAAGAAAGGAAGGAATTATACAAATTAGAAGAAAGGTGGAATTAAACATTTGGGGGAAGCAGGGGAGAAAGCACAAATTATAGATATTTTGCTTGCACTTCCAGTTTCCAGAAAACATTGGCTATTAAGTAAACACAGCAAAAGGTAAACAGAATCATAGGAAAGGTGTTGAATGTTCTAACAGGAGAGATGCTCAAATACCTAGAACATATACGTAACATGTTACATAATGTTATGTGGAATTGTATGCAGCACAGGAAGTTGGTAAAAACAGGAACAAGGTAGTGGAAGAGTTTCACAGGGTGCTTGGTATCCTTAAATTAACCCAAACAGAAGGAAATATGTTTGTAAGGTCTATTACAGAGAAAGAGATAAGGTAGCACATACATACTCAAGTGAGGGAGAAATCGCCAGGGTGGGATGGGCTGCCTGTAGAGATATGGAGAAAAGGCAAAGACAAGCTTATACAGATAATATATGGAGTATTTAATGCATTGCTAGACAGAAAGGAGATACCATAGTCATGGAGGATGGCAATGATTTCAGTATTATTAAAGGAGAGGAGAGATCTAACATACTTTGAGTACTGTCATTCAGTAGCAGTATTAAACCATGACTATAAGATATTTGCTATGATTGTGGCAAGGAGAGTAGCTGAATTACTTCTGAAAATTGTTAGACTGGGCCAATATGGGTTTGCTAAGGAAGGACAAACATTTGATAATGTATTGGTGACAAGTATGATATGGGTCTATATTAATTCATCGAAGGTACATTTCAGTGAACTTTTCTTCATCATACCCTAACCATCAAATATTTATTTCAGCAAACATTCACATCCGTGAAAAATTTATGTAGGGAAAGGAAGCAGTTGGCCAACAGCACAAATGTGCCCTTTTCCCCACTGTAGCGCAATCTTGGAGTTGGTATATATAGTTAGGGGGGTGGGGTGGCACAGCCCCCCATTTTGGTGGGTTTTACATACTGTGTTGTCTGTTCCGGTGTTGTTTTGACCAACTGCTTAGTTTCCCTGTTTAAATTTATTTTAAATAAGAACATTCGCTGAATTGCATATTCAATGGTTAGGGTTCGATGAAGAAAGGTTCACTGAATTTGAACCTTCGATGAATATAGTATAGTATGTATGATACACGTAGAACAGAGTAAAGAAGGAAAGTTTTGGTATTAATGGCATTAGATGCTGAGAAATCTTTCAGTAAGGTGCATGGGAAGCATGTATGGGAAATAATGGACAAGATGTTTTTTCCCCAAGGGACCTTATTTCAGTGATTCAGAAAATTTACAAGAATTCTAAAGCAAGTATAAAAGTAAATGGAAAGCTGTCAACAACATTTGGAATAGGGAGAGAAATGAGATAGGTGTGCCCACTATCCCTTTTGTTAATTGCGCTGTAGTTGGAGTCCTCGATGCATAGGCTAAGACAAGGTGAAGTGAGAGGATGGGTAGGGCATAGTGCAGAACAGAAATTGGCAATGCTGCCAGATGATGTGATTTTATTTTGAACTAATCTAGACAGTGATACACCAAGATTATTTGAATTATTACAACTGATTATGATATCAGAGTATAAGATCAATGACAATAAAACAAAAGTTATCTTTATAAACTGTGCACCTACTCACAGTTTAATGCTTGATTTCCTGAATGTGTGGGAGCAGTACTGACTAGTATATTTAGGTGTATGCATAACAAAAAGTTCAGGAGACTCGCCAGTAGAAACGTAGTAAACTTAAGTTTTCTTTGAGAGTGTCTTTTCAAGTGTTGTGTGTGTGTTTGTTGCGTCTGGTATACTTGTCTAGACTTTTTTGTCCCGTTCCTGTGGTATCATGTCTAAGGATACCAAGATATCGGGATTCAAGAAGTGTGACTCGTGCTGTCAGAAGATGTCTCTGACAGACGGTCACACTTCTTGTGTGTATTGTTTGGGCCCCCTGCGCCTGTAGGACGCTTGTTCCATCTGTCATGCTTTTAGCCCGAGAGTCCTACAGGAACGCAGAAATAAGCTCATCCTAAGGGGCTTATTAAAGACCGAAGGTTCTCCTACCAAGCCTCTGTCAGGAAAACCTTCTAAGCCCGCCAAACCGTCTGCTCCATGTCCAGAGCCAGCGCCGAGCGGACCTTCTTCTGCCTCGTCCGTTCCAGCCGGAACCGATACATCGAGGCCTCAGTCGGCTCGACCTTGGTGTCGGAGCCATCTCCAAGCGAAAGCATTCCCGATCTCCTTCATTGGAGTCGGTCAGGTTGGCTCCGAAGTCCCTTTTGCTGTCGGAGCGGAGCCATAGGTCTCACTCCTCTAGATCTTCCAGGCTTTCGGACCACGACCTCGAGAGGGTAGTCGGTAGGCTTTTGAAGTCGTAGGCGCTCACCCAGTTATTGCATAGCCCGTCTCAACAGACAGCGGCTTCCCCAGTGCCTGCTCCAGTTCCTCCTCCGACTATTCCTTCGAGCTCGGAGCCGGAGGCCGTCGGTGTTGGTACCGTGGGGGCGTCGGAATGATTCCACCCTTATCGGTTCCTTCGTCGGCTCCAGTCCCTTCATTGGCTCCGTCCTTGGAGGGATCCGGGCGCCGGGACTCCCTCATCGGTTCCGAGGGAGCGAGTGGCATCGGACCCTTGTCCGACCCTGTTCTCCCTCTCGGAGCATCGCTGCAGGTGAGTTTGGCCCCAACATCGGCCTCTGAGCCATCCCTCTCAGTGCCGGGAGGAGCTCTCATCTCTTCGGAGCTGGGTCCCTCTTCTCTGCCTGATAGGGGCACCTTTGAGGTCATGAGGAGCGTGCTGGCTCCTATACCGGCGCCACGGTCAGCCCCATTGGCCCCTCCTTCCATGGTGCTTGCTTCGACCTCTGCCTACCCTCCCAAACCCAAGCATGGAGAACCAACGCTCCAGGTCACCCCATTGGGTGTATCCTCCTCTTCTGAGGCCTCCCCTGATCCTGAGGGGGAGCCCCCTCGGACGAAGACATGCAAGAGGAAGCATGTGGACTCCCCAGAGTCAGTGACATCTGACCCCGACCTGGATGATTCAAAAGGGTCCTCAAGGTCCCCCTCTGAGGATGTCTCATTTTCTGACATCCTAGAAATCCTTAAACAGAGGGGGAACTGGTCTGCCCTCAACCCTTCCGAGGATGAGTTGGTGTACCTGGATGTGTTCGGTTCTCGCCCTTCCACCTCCTGGGTGTCCCCGCCCTTCGACCCACTCTTGGAGGTGGTGGCTCGGAAGGCATGGATGGCTCCGGATACTATGGAACCAACTCCCCAGAGGCCCACAAAATTCATTACAGCCCCTTTGGACAAGCAGTTTCTCACTAAGGGCATCCCCGTTGATGCCATGGTGGTGACGGCGGCCACTAAGAAGGAGTTGGCTGACCCTTCAGTTCCTGTCCATCTTCCTAATAAGGAATCTAGGACTATGGATAGGTACGGCAAGCAGATGTTTTCTTCAGTGACCTTTGCCATGTGTTCGCTGAATTATTTGTGCCATTTCACCCGTCTCCAGAGAGACCTTCTCAAAGAACTAGGTGACACCTTACAGGACCCATCAGCTGCGGGGTCTCAGGAAAAGATCAACTCCCAGCTGGGGACCCTGAACTCTATTGTAAACTCCTCCATGCGGCTCATTTCCTATGCCACCGGTGGAGCGAGTAGGGCTGCAGACACACCTGGATGTGGCTTTGCAACTTTGCAGACCCCTTCAAGGTGTCCTTCACTAACACACCCTTTGACAGTTCTGCCTTGTTTGGACCTCAAGTGAAGGATACATTGACCAGGTGTGAGCAGGAAGGCAAGACTGTCTCTGCCATGGGAGTCCGTTTTTCCACTCCTTCTAGACCATACCCTAAGGGTCAAAAGGGTGGAAAAATGTGGTTCTGGAAACCCCAGGGAGTACTGTCTGACGCACATGGCGAGCTTCCCTCCAGAGGCAGAGGAGGGAACAATAACAGACGTCGCCCTAGGGGCAGGGGGGTCCGCAAAATCGGGGTAGCAGAGAATCTTTCTTAGACAAACCTGAGGAGCTGCCCGACTGTCCACCTTCGGGGGCAGTCGGGGGAAGACTATCACTGTACCCAGAAGCCTGGCATTCCCTCACGCAAGACAAATGGGTACGGTCGATCATATCCGAGGGTTACAGAATTCCCTTTATTCACACCCCACATCAGCCAAAAGGGCCCCTTCCAGACGTTCCATCCGGTCTGAGAGATCAAGCAGCACTAGAAATTTCAAAGCTGCTAAGAAAAAGGGCCATCCAGCCAGTCCAAGCAGACCAACAAGGATCCGGAATCTACTCCAAGTACTTTTTGGTACCAAAAAAGACAGGGGACTGGAGACCTATTTTGGATCTCAGCAGGCTGAACAAGTTGGTTCAAAGAATGAAGTTCCGGATGGTCACGCTACAGTCCATCCTACCCTTTCTGGGTCAGGACAATTGGATGTGCTCTATAGACCTTCAGGATGCGTACTATCATATCAAGATGAACAGGCGCTCCAGAAGGTTTCTCCGCTTCTGGCTGGGAGCCAGTCACTACCAGTTCAGAGCCCTGCCCTTTGGCCTCACCACAGCCCCCAGGGTGTTTACCAAATGCATGGCAGTGGTTGTGGCTCACCTGTGACTACAAGGATTCCAGGTGTTTCCATATTTAGATGACTGGCTCCTTACTGCCACCACCAGGCACCAACTACTCCAATCCAGAGATTACGCTGTACAAAAGTGCAACGCTCTAGGTATCTCTATAAATTTCGAAAAGTCTGCATTGTCGCCTTGTCAGTCTATTACCTTCATAGGCGCCATTTTAAACACAGTGGAGCTCTCAGCAAAACTACCTACACAAAGAGTTTCAGACATTCGCAACCATGTTCAGATCCTATTACAGGAGAGCAGAGTCCAAGCCAGATTTGTACTAAAAACACTTGGTCTCATGGCAGCAGCAATCACTTTACTCCCCCTAGCGTGTTTTCATATGCGGATCCTGCAGTGGATGCTATTTTCCTAGTGGTCCTTTCAGCAGCTCCCCATATCACACACCATTCTAATCACTCAGTCATGCAGAATAATAATTACAAAACCACACTATATGCAAGGTTTTAAAAGATTTCATCTTAAAGCTTACACAATGGCAAACTCAGCTGCATCAATATTTGACCTCTGTCTAGTGCAAGTGAAGAGATATTAACTGTTGTTTTTATGGTATTAATTTATATAGATGTAATTTCACATTTTTCTAAATATCTCAACAATCAAGTAACACAGACAGAACTTCATAACCTCATATGAAAGCTCTCAACTAGATGAATAAAATGCTGCTGATAGTATGTGTGTATCTTGAGTGGTTGCTGAGATATTGTAAGTTGATTACAAAATATTACAGACATAATAGTTATTGTGTTTACTGTGACTTATAACATTCAGTTTAAAACCTAGAACCTAAAGAATACTACCACTATAAAAATAGTAGGGTTTGCCGTTTACACTTCTTTCATGGTCCCTGTGGTTCCAGATATGTGAGCATTTGTTTGAAATGTGAGTATATAATTTGATTCTGTCAGAAGACTTAGGCTCCGCCCATTGGAAGTTACAGTGCAAACTTCCTGAGCTCCATTGGAGTGAATGAGTTAAAACAATTCATGGGTGAAAAAAAAAGAGAACAGTTGCAGTAAAGAGGATTGCTTAGAATATTTGAAAATATGATGAAGAGGTAAAAAGAAGAAAATTAGAAATGCCAGCAGTAATCCAGATTTATGATGTCAGGAGAGAAAAAATAATAATTTGGCTGTATAAAGCATTGTTGGATAGTAAAGGGGAAAACTAAGTAGAAAATGATTTTGAGATGGACAAGAGCTTAGAGGCTGGATGGAGTAATGCCTCCATTGCCCCAAAGAAGTATAGTAAGTCAAGGATGTTCAGAATATTTGGGTAGAAATGTCTGCAGTAATGTTTTTTGTACCACACAGACTTAATTATTTTCCAGAAGTTGACACGAGAAACACATATTTTGGGAGTGTAGTAAATAAGAAAGGTTTTGAACAGATCAGATACTGGAATCTAAATGGCCGCTTCAGCCTAAATGGCAGTTTTAGTAAGGGGATTTTTATAAAAGTTGGGTAAAACATTTGCATGCTCAGGAACATATAAAAACTTTGGTAGCCCTGGTATTGTTAGTGGCAGAGAAAGACATAAAAAAATGGAAGACAGGGCAGTAACTAGCAGTCGAAGAAGTAATAGGATTAATGAATAATTAATGGAACAAGAAAAAGCGATATAATGGAACAAGAAAAAGTGTTACCAGAGGGTAGGGTAAACTTCTAAGGAGGAAATGGATGAAAATGGGTAGAAGTGACAAGAGATTAAAAAACTTAATAAGAAACAACAAAAGATTGATAAGAAGAGGCCCAAAAAGAAGCTTAAAGGGTAAAAAAGATGATAAATTCACTTAATATTCCATTTTTCCTTCTTCTTCAACCCTTACCCGAGTAGTTGCCCTTTTTCACTATTCATTATGCTCATGGACTTTAGGATGGAATAGGTATGTATAGTACTGTAACATAAATGGATGTAAGCACTAACATTGGTCTACTGTATAGCTTAACAGCATCGAAATTATAGAGATATTTTGAAGTTTTTAAAGGTTTGGACCAGCTGTAAGAGGATAAAGATGTTTTGCATTTTTAAAAGTTTGGAACAGCTGTAAGAGGATGAATGTGGTCGTCATGCATGAGGATGTGAATGCATGATAAAGCAGCTATTTAATTTAAAAAAGTGCTTAAAAATCAGATAACTTTTCCCTGTTATGGTTGCAGCACTTGTTCATCTATTAACATAATCTGATAAGTCTGTTACAAAAAATAAAGCATGGAAATTGTCAAACCAAGGATGCTGTTTATGCAGCCTTGTGCATTTGTAAGAAATTGTATGCATGCAAGACAGAACATGTCCCGTTATCAAAAGGTACATTTTTCCACAACCAAGAATACGCATTTCTTAAAATCTTAGAGAGTACACTATATAATTGTTTTCTTTTAAATAGCTATCTGATGCTCATGTGGCCTTTGATGCAGTGTTTTTCTGTTTATTCCAGACAAGCACTGAGAAATGCAGCATATGCTATGTTTATACTAATGCTGTTATAATGACAGTGGAACCATGAATTCTTCCTGAATGTGGAACAGCCAAATAAGGACTGTTACTCATACTTGGAAATGTGTAGATGTCCAACATCAAAAAAGTTACACCAAACCACTGTCACCCCCTAAAATTCTGTAATTTCATTAAGTGCTTTCTTCTTCCTCTCTGGAAATCCTGCTAGAGAAAAGAGAGATTCATTGGCGGATGATTCTGACTACTGTGTGTTTTTCCAGGTATTAATGAATCATTGAATATTCATTTCATTTTTAAAATCTAGGCCTATGAAACATTGAGGTTCTTATTTTTTTTTTCATGTTTTTGGTATTTTTTTTTTAAACAAGAAACTTTTTTATTAAATGGTATAGGCGATCATACAGTTATATAAATGAAAACAAACCATATTGACAAAATCTTAGTTGCAAGCATTATACATCACAAACCATATTGGCATAATTTTAGTTGCAAACATTATACATCACTTATAATCTACCCAATCATTGTCACTCAGACATTACATAGCTCATTCAAATCCTACCTTCCTTTAAATCTCATTCTTCCCCTGTATGTATTGTTCCCACAATTCCCATTTTTCTATGCAATTTGCTCCTACCCTTTTCTAAAGGTCCCAATTCCAGTTGTTTTATCTCTGTTCCTGTGTGCACTACTTGTAAAGTTGGTTTAGACTTTGATTTCCACTTTCTAGTAATTGCTTTTTTGACAGCCACTATAATTAGACTCAGCAAGGCCTTTCTATGGCTAGGCAATTCCGATTCTGTATCATAGCTCAGAAAAAAAATTTCCCTAGATACATCAGTTTGCTGAACCAGTATCTCTGATGATAGAGTAGTCTGCAGTGAATCTTTAAAGTCTGCCAACTCATTACACTTCCAGAAAATATGTTCCCAATTACATCTTACGTCACCATCACACCTCCAACATTTGCTGCCTACCTGAGGAAAAATTCTCTAGGGTCTACTTGGAGGGTATAAAAATACCTATGTAAGCATTTTCAAGCAAAAATCATAAATCCTCTAGATTTTGTTGCTTATTTGCGAGACATACATATATTTCCCCCATTGTTTCTCTGTGATTTGCTTATCTAATCTCTCCTCCCAATCCTTTCTAACCTCCTCTGGTTGATTCTTGTAGTTATCATGCATTATTTTGTATGCTCTACCTAATTATTGATTCTGCTAGAAACTCTACAAGTGCTGGTCTTTCATTTGGGCCCCCTTATTTCTTTCTCTTCACCTATACTTTGATATCAGTCCTTGATAGGAAAGGCAATCTCTAGCCTACAGTCCAAATAAATTCTTGGCCTCTTCCCATTCTATTACCTTTCCCTCTCTAATTATTTGCTTCCAATACCTTGGTCCTTTTGCCAGTTTTCTGCAATAAGTTGCAGCCCTCTCTTGCCTATTGTCTGTTTCCCTAATTGCAGTCATCCCTGTCAGCAGAATCTCCTTACTCCAGTCCTGTGTTGGCTTAGTTTTTAGAATACATTCTGCTACTTTATGATTGTATTATTCTGTATGATTTTTGTTATTCTCCTTAAAGATCTGCATCCAAAGTCCCAGTCGCTCCTTGTTTCTTGAGCCCCCCCCCCCCCCGATTTCATCATCATCCCTTTCCACTTTGAATTATAGCTTTCTGCTTGTGCTATGTGTAGGAGCCTTAACTGTAGCTCGGAAACACCATTTCAAATTGGGTAATCCCAGTCTGCCTTGTTCTTTTGGAAGAATCAGTTTATCCAACTTGATGCTTGCCATCTTCCCCTCCCAGATAAAATCCTTCAGCTCTTTATTAATTGCTATCTACAAGTTCAGCTCTGTTTGATAAAAATAATGATAAGACTAAAAGGAATGTAGTTAAAATTTTAACTGTTTGTGGTCCTTACTATCCATATCCATATAACAGAGCTTCCAATTTTTCAGTTGTTCAAAGGAAAACGAGGTGGGTGGTATCCATCTACTATTTGAGTGTAGCCCACTCCGTAGGGTGGGTATAAACTCAAGAGGGAAGAACACTCTAAACTGGAATCATTTTTTTCTCCCAGAGGTCCACATCTAAGTCCTAAAAAGGATTCGGGTGTCTAGCTGTTCTTTGTAGAGGTGGTCCTGTGTAGTCCTGAGGAGGACTGTTGTTAGTTTTGAGTTGGCCTGATTTAGCCCTGTAGAGGGCTGTTTGTAACCCTGAAGAGGGCTTTATTAGCCCTGAGGAGGGCTGTCTTTAGCCCTGAAGAGGGCTGTTGTGGCTCTGAGAAGACCCTTTGGGGAGTGGGGGGGTCATTAAAAGGGCCCTTTTAGTCCTCAAAAGGACTATTTTTACTGTTCAGATGGTGGTCCTTAAAAGGGCCCTTTTAGTCCTCAAAAGGACTATTTTTACTGTTCAGATGGTGGTCCTTAAAAGGGTCCTTTTAGTCCTCACAAGGACTATTTTTACTGTTCAGATCTCTTTGTCCAATTCTGATCTCTAGTTGTTTATTTTAGGTACCTTTTTATCCCCTGTTAGGTGTGGGTGGTGTTGGTGGTTCTTTCCCTTTTGCCAGTTAGTCCTTACAAGGACTTCTGTGCCCCCTTGTGGGTTGTTGCTGGGTTTAGTGGTGAAATCTCAGTGGGTCCTAATAAGGACCTTGGTAGTCCTTAGAAGGACTAGTTCTGTCCTGTGGAGTAAGAGTTTAAAAAGTTAAAATACTGTAAGACTTACACCCACTAACGTAACATTTGGTACAAATAGAGTATACAAGCTGGCATTCAAGGTGTTTCCTGGTAAAGGAAGGTTTCTGGAGACAGTTTGAGTCCAACAGTGATCCTTTATTGTTCAGTCCTTGCAGGTTACAGAATTCAATCACGACTTCCTCCAAGCATTGTTCTGAGTGATTAAGCCTACTGCACTGTGCTTACTTTTATATTGTTAAGGGGGTGTGGCCAGTTAGACAGCCAACCACCAGGGTGGGGGTTGGGATGGGGCATTGCCTTTATTGATTCGTCCCCTCCGGTGGGTGTTGCTAACTGGTACATTTTTCAGTTAGGTCCAAAATGTTATTTCATCAAGTAGCCTATCATTCTGATTCATCTGGCTGTATTGCTTACCTAATATTCCGTGATTTGCCCTTCTTTACTGTGTAGTAGTGGCTTAGTTAATTGAACTAATTTCAGTTGTCATTGGTACACTACTGGTTTAATGTCTTGTGTTAATTAGAAAGGTTTGTGTGTTCATTACAGGAGTGTCACATTATTACAATCCTCAGATAGTTTAAACCATGCAGTGAACATATTATCATGACCTTATCGAAACCTGTGAATAGAATCTCTTGGGATACTCCAGCTATAGATACCCTGCTTGAAACAGAACATATTAGGTATCTTTTCCCATACTCGGAGTTAAAACCAATGCTTTTGCATGTTAGCTTCTTCTGGGAGGAAGGAAGGAAAGTGTGGGTGGACCCACTTTGGCTGGTATCTACCTTTTTTATATTATTTACATTATTATTCAGTTGTATTTTCTTTTGTTTAGTCTCTTCCCACATATCCTTAGCTGCCACACCAAAATAATTTTAAGTCCATGCTCCTAAGTACTTCATTTTATCATGTCCCCATTAATATGGATATTGCTGAGCCAATTCATATTAACCAAAGTAAAACCCAGACCAAAACCAGGGCCAGTAGGTAAAAATCCAAAAGAAACCAAAAAATCACCAGTTAGACAGCCAGAACCAAAGTACTCTTTAATGTAAATAGCATTAACTCCACAGTTAACGCTTTCATCTTATCCAAACTTCTTCAGAACTGTAAAGAACCAAGCTAAGAAGCAAGTTAGTGAACCTCCCCCACCCCCCACAAGCATCAACCAATAAAAGACAAACTTCAATTAATACCTTAAAGAAGTGTATCTAAAGCTTAAACAACAGAAGCTCTCCTTCTTAATTCACTAATAACCGAAACACTGTCATTAAGTCCTGGAAAGTTTGAAGCATCACGTTTCAGTTGCCAATACATTTCTCTGTGCAGAGGCCTGTTTTCCCAGTAACCACAATAAATAGATGTCTACACTTGTTCTAATACAAAAAAGGTAACATTTTGTAAATCCCTCAAGAGGTCAAGGAGTGTCTTGCAAGTACACTTTTACAGTCACCTTTCTGAATACTGTACAGGTGCTGGTAAATACGCTTGGAAAAGGCATTTCTAGCTTTGCCTATATAGAAGGCTGAACATGCCTCACAGGAAGCCATATATGTAACTCTAGATGTCTTGCAAGTACAGACATTGGTAACATCAGTTTGTCCCAACATTCCCCTTAAGAAACCAGTATAATTGGTGTTTATATAAGGACAAAAGTGACATGACCCAAACCTTCTGGTAACTGGCACGCCTTTGTTCTTACTACCAGATTTTTCAAGTAACATTTTCATATTAGATTTGTTTCTATAAGTGAAACTAACACTTTTGTCAAACAATGCCTTAGTAGCCTTATCACATTCAAAAAATACACCAGTTTCTTCTAATAATTTTCTCTATTTGTTTAACGTCAAGAGTGTATTTTATGACCATGTTAGTCTGTAGGTTGAGTGGAGTTGTGTCTTTACACTCTCTAACACCCTCAAGTCCATGCAAAATAATCATTGCAAATTTTTAGTTAGTCTTCCAAGCCAAATCTCCTGACTTACTTGCACCAGGAGGTTATTGGGGTAGCCCCTCTCAACAAACATCCCTGTAACTTTGTTGAACTCCGACAAACAAGTGTTGTCCTCAGAGGTCAATCTTGACACCCAAATAAGTTGGCTCTTAACAATGCCTCTTTTTTGGTGCATGGGTTGACAGCTAGTGTAAAACAGAAAAGAATTGCAATAGATGGGTTTTCTGTATACTGAGGTTGAAAACCTGCTGGCTATCCCCTTGCACAACTCACATTCTAAATATGCAATGTTTTAATAATCGTGGTGGTAAGTAAAAGACAGAAAAGTAGTACTTGTTTGCATGGACTTATAAAATACCACAAACTGGTCAAATGTACCTTCCCAGATAATCTAAAGATCATCCAAAAATTGATAATATGCTTTACAGTACTTGTTCAGTGGGTGAAGAAATAAAAAGATCAATTCCCACCACAACATCACAGTCTTGGCAAATAAGGGTGCACAGGCTGCCCCCATGGCTACACCTGTGTTTTGCTTGTAAAATTCCCCCTCAAAAAAAAAAAAAATTAAAACTAAGAATAAGGTCCATAAAGTCACCAACTCTCTCCTAGAGATGCTCTAAATTCCCTAGCTCCACCAAGGAAAAAAAGAATAAAAACTATAACAGCCCTTTGGCTAACCAAAGAAACAAAGCAAATTATGCATCAGAGAGACAAATCCTGGAAGCTTTACCAAAAGAATAAACTTCCCGAAACCCTTCTCCAATATGCACAGCTCCGTAACTTTGCAAAAAAACAAATCTTCAAAGACAAAAAAAAAATCCTACTACACTAAGCTCCCACCCCCAAAACCCTAGGCTGTTTTGTAACTCCATACACTCGCTCCTTAACCCAGGCTCCAGAAATAACCCCCGTCTCGACCCAAGAAAATCTGACCTCGAATTAGCCTCACTATTCAACTCTTTCTTTATAGAGTCAATATCCGACCTAACAAAAACTTTTTCCAACAACTACACATCTCTCCTACATTCCACCTCATCTAAGTCCCTAAATAATTTCCCCCTATGTTTCAGCTTAAACCTGTCTCCACTAACTACATAAAAAGACTTCTATCCAAAATTTAAACACTGCTCCAATACACCTGACAACATCCTCTCTTCCTTTCTCAAGTCTGCTGCTAATGGTATAGCTCTCCCAATTAGTATCCTAATTAATAGATAGATAAAGGAAGCCTATGTCCCTAAACCTTGGTGCTTCGTCTTTATTCTTCCTCTCCACAAGGGAGGCAAAAACACCAACATTTCAAACTTTTGCCCTATAGCTGTTCTCTCTCCATTCTCCAAAATCCTAGAAAAATGCATCCACCTCCAACTTATGCTTTTTCTGACAAAAAAACAACTTCTTACCCCTATGCAACATGGCTTCCAACCAGGATATAGCACCATAAAGCTCTACTGTCATTCTTAGAAACTGTCAATCAAGCCCAAGATTCTGGGAACTTTAATATCCACAGTGCTCCTAGATCTCTCTAAAGCATTCAATACTGTTTCCCATAAGCACCTTCTAAGTCACCTGTCAAACCTAAATCTCCCCCAAAACACTCTTTCCTGGTTCTCTAAGTCACCTCTCAAACCTAAATCTCCCCCAAAACACTCTTTCCTGGTTCTCAAGCTGTCAGATAAATCTCAGGCTGTGAAATGGAAAAAAAGCATCTCACCTTTCTTACCCACCCCTACTGGAGTACCACAGGGGTCCATCCTCGGACCAATTCTGTTTAATATCTTTATCAATAACTTTCACTTTGCTATTCCTAATGCCAAACTCATACAGTATGCAGCTGACTCTACACTTGTCTGCTCTGCCTCTAACCTCCCTGAACTCCTATCTAAAACTCAGACTGCCGTCTCAAGTACTGAGATCTGGGTGCGCCAAAATCACCTTTCTCTCAATGCTAACAAATCTAAAATGCTACTATTCACACCCTCAAAATCTTTCTCTTTTGATAAAAATTCCTTCCAAGTCTTTAGCCAAAGCAACTCTCAGTCAAAGTTGCTCCCTTTGCCAAACTACTCAGTGTAATTATAGACGAACACCTCAAGTTCGACGTCCATATTCAGCAAAATATAAAGAAAACCCACCAAAAACTAGCCATGCTATACAGGAACAACCACTTCCTCTCTACTTCTATCAGGCATAATCTGGCCTCCTCTTACCTCCTTCCCTCCCTTCTGTATGGCACCTCGACTGCTATTAACTAACCTGTCCTCTTCCATCACTTCCAAACTTGAAAGCTGTTATAACAACATTTCTAAATTTGCCACCAAAGCCAAACTTTCCACACATCACTGTGTCAACCTCCATTCCCTCAACTGGTTAGAATTCACAAATTACCTGGAATTCCCTTCCCTCCAGCTTACTACAGCACATAGACTAGTCTTTGATCCAATCAAATGCCCCTCTCTAACTAACATCCTTCCCCCATACACCCCAAATAGAACTATCAGATCTGAACACCAAAACTTAATTACTGTCCACAAACCTAAACGTCCTGCTGGACAACTTCTCCTCTCCTCCTTAGGTAAGAAATGGAACTCTCTCCCTTCCACACTAAGGATAATGTCAAACACAAACAACTTCAAAACTCAGCTTTACACCTACCTCTCCTTTAAATGGAAATGTAGCTGCATTCTCCCTACCTAGAACTGTTTAACAAAAGCCCCTGTGAGGGTATCCTCCTGAGTTCCTAAGCACCTTATAGTGGGCTATAACCTTCTATAGCCAATTCCCATATGATCTCTCACACTCTGTAAATAGCTTTTGTCTTTTGATTTTAACTGTGTGAATTTGTTAAAATGTATCTGCATGATATTTTTCCACTATAGGCAATATTGCTCGCGCTTTGTATTATTTGATATGTATTTGTACTTGTACTTTTGTTTTTATTGGACTGCTATCTTTACTGTAATCTGTTTCATGGAGCTTTTCTCCCTGGGCCTCCACTGAAAACGGCCTGTCTGGGCCCAGCGGACTTCACCGGTGATCAAACTGGAAATAAAAATAAATAAATAACAAATGGGTCTCTTTTAAGCTGGGCCTAATGGGTGTATACCTTCTTTGAGTAATACAGCCACTGCAACTTTCTTGTAAGATGCTGGTGCTTCCCTCCTTTTTAAGTACTATTAAACAAAATCTTCCAGCTGTTTATAACTTTTTTCCCTTCTAATTTCCAAACTTTGACAAGAATACCATCTCTTTCGGGAAATTTCCCCACAGTTGGATTATACTTTAGCATTTTTATCTCATCTCCTTCTTTCTCAACTATTATTTGTTGAGCCTCCTTTTCATGTAACATTGACATAATTAAGTCTTCCATAAATATTTCCAGTTGTACTCTTCATGGATGTTCTTCATCTCACATTGCTGCAGTCCTTACATATGGGTAGTCCGCTGTCCTCGGTCGGCCCGAATACCAAAGTATTAGGCTGACGTCGGTCAAGGCGCTTAAAACTGACATCAGGATGTCAGGGTACAAAAGCGCATGACCGACGTCATATCCTCAGTCTTTTTTGCCGCATGGTCTGATGCAGAAGCAGCGTTGCAAGTGCCGTTCGGCGTTCTGAAATTTTTCGAGTTCGGAGTTTCAGACCGAATCCAAGTTGGCTAAGTACCCCGTTGGGGAATATTTTGGTTTTTTCTTGCCTCAGTGTATTACCGGATGTCAGAAAAAGTGAATAACTGTATTTCTTGTGGGAAACAGATACCGCATAGGGATTATCATTCTTTGTGCATTCCTTGTTTGGGGCCTGAGCACAATGTTGTTGGGTGTCACTTTTGTGCTAGGTTCAATAAGCGCACTATTAAGCGAAGGTTAGATTGTGCTAGGCTGGTCTTCGGTAAGCGGTGCAATTATAATATGCCGTCGGACTCTCCGGCGCCCGCTTCTACGAAGAAGCGCAAAGACAAAACAGTTAAACCCAGGCAAGATGAGTCGTCCGTTCCGGACGCCGGTTCTTTAGAGGCTTCAGTGGAACCGGTGGTTCCGACGGAGACTTCTCTGGAGTCTCAGGGGGAGACTTTGATTTTGCAGGATGTGGCCTCTCTAGAGGCAGGTCAGGCTGAAGGGGCTTCTCAGGTTACTGTACTCCCCTCCCTTCCTAGGGTGGTTAGGCCCTCTCCTTCTGTTTCCAAGGCTTCTCCCAGAGGCAGGCCAGGTTTAGCTTCTGTTGGTGTCACTCCTAGTTCAGCAGGGTCTGTGCCTAAGAAGCACATGCTTAAAATGGCAGAAGATTTGATTACTCTGATTAGAGGTTCTTTGCCCCCTCCTGATAAGAGGCCTAGGGTGGAGCCAGAGTTGGGAAGTTTTGAGCAGGCTTCGGATGTTTCAGAGTCTTCGACTGAAGACTTGCAGGAGTACTCTCCTTATTCTGATTCTGATGCAGATGATTCCACTCCTTCTGCTTCTCCTCCAGAGGATTTTATTTTTTCAGAGACACTTCATTCTATGAGGGAACATTTTAAGTGGGAAGGTCAGGACTTCTCTGATTCTCGGAAAAGGCTTAGGGAATTTTTGCTTTTACCCCAACATAGGCCTTTGGCTATACCCCCTGTTCTGGATGTTGTGGAAGATGTGTTTTCAGAGGCTTCCCTTAATCCTGATTCTCTGCCTCCTGCGCCTGTTAAACCGGATAGGTATTACAGGGTGCCTGAGGCTCATAAATATCTTTATAAGAGTCCTAGGGCGGACCCAGAAACTATTAGTCAGGGACCTAAGGGGGTCAAGGCCTCTGTTGTAAAAAATCCGGTTCCTCTAGATAAAGAGGCCAGAGCTTTGGATAGATGGGGAAAGAAGGTCTATACATCTTCTACCTTAGCTATGAGGGCTTTGAATTGCCAGTTTCATATGTTGAAATATCAAAACTTTCTTCTTTCTCAATTGAAGTCTAAGGTGGATGCTCTGGCGGAAGGCATTGAGTGTAAAGAATTACAAGATTTGGTGCATATCTCTGAACAGGTGGGTAAGCATTCATTACAATGTGGTTTTGATGCTGTGCAGGCCTCGTCTAGGGTGGCTGCCACTGGTTCAGTTCTTCGCAGGCACGCCTGGCTGAAGGATCAGAATTTATCTGACCATGTTAAGACAAGGATTTTGGATGCTCCTTTGCAGTCTGATGTGTTGTTTGGTTCACCTGTGGAGTCAGTTTTGAAGAAAATGGAAGACAAGGCTAAGTCTATGCAGGCTGTTAAAGATTTTTTGCAAGTTCAGCCTCCGAGTTTAGTAGGAATTGGCCTGCTAAGGGGTGGACGTATCCTTCTTATGATTCTCAGTCTAGGGGTAGATCTAGACGTGGTAGGGGCAGAGCTCAGAGTTCTTTCAGACCTAGAACAGGGAGTTCACCTGCACAATCTTCGGTGAGGGCAGGGGCCAGTCCTTTCGTAAACAGGCCCAATGACCTTCTTTTTCAGCTGCCAGATCCTTCTTGCCTGGCAGCACCTTTGGGAGGAAGGTTGGCACTCTTCAAGGAAAATTGGATTTTGATTACCCACGACAAATGGGTATTGGATATCATACACCAAGGTTACAAGTTTTATTTCCATACCTTGCCTCCCTTCAAAGGCATGCCAGACGTTCCTCCTCAGCAAAGACTAGAGGCTCACAAACAAATTTCTCTACTACTTCAAATAGGGGCCATACAACCGGTCCCTCTGCCAGAAGTGGGCCTAGGATTTTATTCTCGCCTGTTTCTAGTACCAAAGAAAGGGAACACGTGGAGACCAATTTTGGATTTATCTATCCTCAACACATATCTGGATATTCCCAAGTTCAAAATGTTGACGTTACAACAGCTTTTACCTCTGCTGGGCAAAGATCACTGGATGGTGACTCTGGATCTCAAGGAGGCTTACCTTCATGTTCCTATCAGGCTCAGTTGCAGGAAGTATCTGCGTTTTCGGGCTGGGACTTGTCATTATCAGTTCTCTGCATTGCCCTTTGGCTTATCTACTGCGCCCAGAGTGTTCACGAAGGTTCTGGCTCCAGTGGTAGCTTTCTTCAGGCTAAGAGGAATACAAATCTATCCTTATTTGGACGATTGCCTGATTCTGGCCCAAGGAAAGGACGAACTTCTTCATCATTTACAGTATGTGATGGCAGTGTTAAGATGCCTGGGGTATTCTGTGAACGAAATAAAGTCCAGTCTAGTACCCTCTCAGGACATGTGCTTTCTGGGTGTGAGACTGAATACAGCATCCCAGATGGCCTTTTGACCCCGGACAAACAAAAGAATCTTTCTCTTTACTTCCACCAATTGTCTCGTCAGTCCAGGCTGACTGCAAGGACAGTCCTTCAAGCCTTGGGGTTCATGGCATCTTGTATTCTGGTACTACCCAATGCCAAACTGCATATGAGGAAGCTACAATGGTATCTCAAAAATGTATGGACGCAGCACTGGCAAGATTTGGACACTGTCATTCAGATAATACCTTGCATTCAAAAGGAATGTTTGTGGTGGGCTCAGGAATGTCACCTAAACAAGGGACTCTCTGTGACCCGACCAGAGGCGAGTCAGATTTTAACGACAGATGCCTCAGACAAAGCTTGGGGAGCTCATCTAAATGGAAAATGGGTACAAGACACGTGGCCTGCCAGACTTCAACATTTACATATCAACTTGAAGGAGATGTTAGCAGTCCAATTTGCATTGATAGCTTTCAAGGATTTACTTCTTCCAGGGCAGGTGTTGATTCAAACAGACAACACAACTGTCATGTGGTACTTCAACAAGCAAGGGGGGACGCATTCATATCCTCTATGCAGACAAGCAATGATTTTGTGGGAGACTGCTCTCAGTTTACAGCTAAATCTTCAGGCAAGGTTTCTGCCAGGAACACAGAACTCCTTAGCAGATGTGTTGAGCAGACAAATTATGGATCCCCACGAGTGGAAATTGGATCCTCATGTATTTCAGAAATTGACAGTGTTATGGGGAACTCCAGACATAGATCTGTTCGCTTCTCCACTAAATTACCAGCTGCCAAAGTTTTGCACAAAAGGTTTCATCCCACAGCTTGGAAAGTGGATGCTCTCTCATTCAATTGGAGCAATCTTCACGTGTATGCCTTTCCACCTCTGCCTCTCCTCCCAAAGGTACTCCTGAAGGTCAGACAGGACAAGCCAAACATGATTTTAATAGCTCCGGATTGGCCTCGACAGCACTGGTACCCATTACTGAGAAGTCTGGTATGGGAGCCTCCATGGCCTTTGCCTTCGATTCCTCACCTGCTGTCTCAGGAGAACAGTCACTTACTCAATGTCAAACTTCACTCTCTACATCTAACGGCCTGGCATATTCTGTTTTAAACCCTGGAGGCTCTCAGCTTCCACAACAAGTTTTGAATGTTATTTTGGAGGCCAGAAGGCCTAGTACAAGGAAAGTTTACGCTGATAAATGGAGGAGATTTTTATTTTGGAGTACAGCAAAAGACTTTGATGTTTCTAAACCTAATTTAAGTGTTGCTCTTCAATACCTTACTGATTTATTGGACAAAGGTTTGTCCTTCTCCTCTATAAAGGTTCATGCTGCAGCGATTTCTGCTCACTATGACTGTGACCCACCATTATTTTCTCATCCTTTGTTTAAGCAATTCCTTAGAGGGGCAAAGAATATAAGACCCCCACGTAGAGCTCCTACTCCTGCTTGGGATCTCAATTTTGTGTTGGAGAAACTCACTCTACAACCTTTTGAGCCTGCAGCAACTGCAGAGTTGAAATATTTATCATGGAAGACTGCTTTTTTGTTGGCCATTACCTCTGTGAGAAGGGTTTCTGAATTACAGGCCCTTATGGCGGTTGAGCCTTTCTTAATTTTCCACAAGGATAGGGTGTCTTTGCGTACTAACCCTTCTTTTATGCCTAAAGTGGTTTCTAGTGTGGCTTTAAACCAAACTATTCATTTGCCTACTTTTTATGCACACCCCCAAAATAAAGGGGAGAGGATTTTGCACACTTTGGATATACACAGACAGTTGCGATATTATTTGAGCAGAACTAAAGGGTTCAGACAGTCTCAGCAGTTGTTTGTTTCTTTTGCTTTGGGTTCTCAGGGCAAACCTGTTTCAAAACAAACTATTTCTAAGTGGATTGGTTTTTGTATTGCTTTCTGTTATTCCCATCATGGTAAGGAGATTCCAGCTGGGATTAGGCCTCATTCCACTAGGGCTACTGCCACTTGTACAGCTTTTTTAAGGGGGGTGGCTACTAAAGATATTTTGGAAGCAGCTACTTGGAGTTCAGTGCATACTTTCTCTAAGCATTACCACCTTCCACTTTACTCTAAATCTAGGGCTGGATTTGCCACTGCAATTTTACAGGGCATTTTGGCAGCCCCTAATGCTTTATAGTTTTGCCATCCTCCCTTACCTCTGCTTTGGGATTCTACCCATATGTAAGGACTGCAGCAATGTGAGATGAAGAACATAGTACAGTTTTGTACCTACCATAAATGTAGATGTTCGAAGATCCACATTGCTGCAGTCCAATTTACCCTCCCTCCTTCCCCTCTGTAGTTAGAGGTGGTGGTGTGGTTTGGGTTGTACATATTGTAAATATGGTTAGTGCAGGGGTGGTTGGTTATTTTTTGCTGTTTTTTGGCTTTGGCCTTTCTTGTTAGGGCCTTCTGACATCTGGGGCAAGAAAAGACTGAGGATATGACGTCGGTCATGCGCTTTTGTACCCTGACGTCCTGATGTCAGTTTTAAGCGCCTTGACCGACGTCAGCCTAATACTTTGGTATTCGGGCCGACCGAGGACAGCGGACTACCCATATGTAAGGACTGCAGCAATGTGGATCTTCGAACATCTACATTTATGGTAGGTACAAAACTGTACTTTTCTACATTCCAGTTATTTATACAAATTTTCATAAAATTTTAGAAATATCTGTATAAGATATTTCATTATTTCTGTTTTCATAAGCTGCCTATGTCATTGTGTTAAAAGTTTTTATGCTCTGGAGTTATCAAAAAATATCTGCTTAAGAGTAATCTTTCTAAACTCTTGCATGTTATTCAAATACATCCTTATTTTTTCATAGGTTATAGGTTCACAGGTGTTTACTAAGCTAATGACCGCAAAGGCCTTTTTAAGCCTAGCCATGCATCCCAAATTTCTGACTAGTTCTGATATCCTTGATAAGTGTAACCATGGGCCTGGGAGATGATCCATTTACAGGTTGCCTGTTTACATCAGAGACATAGGTGCCAAACCAGGGATGAATTTCCAGTTTCACATCCAATTGTCCAAGTTGCACTTGAATTGGATTAGGGAGGAACTCTGCTTCACATGGATGCGGAGCCGGGTCTTTAGATGGGCTAGTCTCTGGAATACATACCTATCTCTCCAGCAGGTCCTATTTATATCACAGGCAAGGTTTAAGTCTTTAGAACGGGTAATTCTGGCACTGTTTGTTTTGTGGATATGCAGGAGGTCCATCAGAGTGGGGTCTGACAATGCCCTGTATGCCAGGCATAGATTTCCCCTCAAAAGCCTGTAGGATACTGAATACAGGCATAGGGCCTTGAGGTGGATTGCATAGGAGATATTAGTTATGCCCTGTATTCTTTTAGTGAGGAACCTCTGTGGACATTCCAGTTGTTAGATATGCCTGGTTAGGTACATACCAAAGGGGACATTGTACTCAGTGATAGGTTCATAGCTAAATACTAGGTTAGCTATCCCTGTGGGCCATTGTAAGCCTTGTGTCTGTGAGGCAAACACCCTTTTTCTTTTTCTTTCTTTCTCTTTAGCACTCTGCAGTTGCTCCTCTTGTTCTTTGAGATTCCCCTTGTCTGCAAGCCTTTAACATCTGTTAGTCCTCTAATTTACTCCTATTCCTTCTTAACCATATTTGTCTCTGTTTTAGTTCTACCCTATTTTTAAATCCATTTTCATTTTAACCCACTCACTAGTGCTCTTTTCTGAAGAAATTTCTGTCTTCCCTAATAACGCTTTAATAATTTCTGTTTTTCATTCCTTGGATTCCTGTCTTTTTAACAGGTAGACAGGAAACTGCCAGTATATCTAAGGTAATATAATTTTGTGATCTTAAACTGCTGGGGAGATGTAAATGTGTATTGAAAAATATAGAGATAATTAAAACATAATTTTCATGTTTATTTAGGGTGGATGTCTAGACCGATTTTCTTATTTAAAGCTGTATGCAAGGCTTTTTAAGCAAAAAAAGACTTGAAGCATGAAGAATGATCATTCTTTCTTGGATTTCCTAAGTAACTTATTTTTTTCCATTAACACCTGTTTTTAGCTGAAGGCAGACAGCCTGTAGCTGCAGGCTGTTAATTGCAATAGGTATGAACACTGTGTTCTGACTGAAATCTGCAAGGTATAATGTAAATAGCTTTTAATTCATTCAAGCCTATAGTGCTTTTTTTGTATACTTTGAGTTTGCACCTACAGCTCCTTATGGCATCCAGACCTTTTTTTGGGTCTGGCTTCTTTAACCAAGTTACTTATCAGATAATGAAAGTTTAAACATTTACTAACAAAATGCCACTAAGATTGTTAATCTGCAATATCTTGTAGTAGAGAAATTGATTACTGTTTGTCATTTTATTATTCATATTTTCATAAGTGAGAGGCTTACATGTTGTAGAGGGGTATGTTGGATTATGCCATGGTAAGAGACTGTCAACTTCATTATCAATGTCCATTCATATCACACTATACGTGAGATATTGTTAGTCAGTAGTTATAAAAATAAAAAATGTTTCCTTATATACTGACTACTTCAAAACCAAGTGGCTTACAAAATGTCCTATGACATCAGGTGAAACCTTATAGTAGCTAAAGAAAAGAGTCTTTGATATTTGTATTGCAAGTTGAATATCTTGCGAGTTTTTTTCAGTGTCATTTATTTTGCTAATTATACAAGTAAGTATATGTGTTCATATTTCTGTAAATATCTCAGTAAACATGCACCAATAGAAGAATTTCTTGTTTTCATGTGGAAGCTTATGTCTGATTAACAAAAAAATGTTCTAACAATATATGTCTAGGTTGCACAGTTTGCGACAATTTGCTTGTGAAAGTTTAGCAAAACATATAATTTTGAATTTGTATGTGTTGTAATATGTTAGAGTATTTATGAAAGCAATGTCTATCACTGGAAAGAACACTTCTTACCAATAGCATTGCTATTTGTACAGTTTTGATACCTTTATTCACAAAATATTTACATTTATTTATCTTTTCCCTTTTAAGTTTATTTTTCAGAAAATGCTCTGGAATGCAAGATGTGTGTATAGACTGCTAGAGGTGTAACATTCCACACCTCATAGGGGTTGATGAGTTAAGGAATATTGGTAAGCAGTTCAGTGAAGCAGCGTGTTCTAAGTGCAATATGCTGAAGTGATACTAGTAAGTAGTTCATTAAAAACTGAAAAAAAGTAAAGTAAGAAATAAAATCTGAAACTGTGGGAAATGAATTTTACAAGAAGTTGCACCCCTTCCAGCACCCTTAGTACTTTAATGCATTAAATTTAACAGTATACAATTTAATTTATGTACGTAAAGGTAGCCAATGTATTTTTCCTTAAGGCTAAAACTTACATTTAGAATAGGTGATATCTGTTGTTACAGCTTTTGATGTAGAGCAACTGCTTCTTTTTGAAGGGTCGCCTTCCTTTTTGGAGAGCAAGGTTAGCTTTTTGTGTTCACTGTGAATTAAAAGTTTTATTTATTTAGTTAGTTTTAGCTATTTTGAAAATATATTTAGTTTTTTGTTTTGTTGAGTGTTTTCACTGAATTGAAAAAACAGGGAAGATGTGACATGGGTTCAAATAGAGATGAAAAGAATCAACTACATGCAGTATCATTTTTCAGTCATTATTGTGTGCGTGTGTAAGCTGCAAGATAGAAACATATTCAAAATCACTATTGTTTGTAATATTTTTTGAGTTTTTGCTTTTTACGAAAATTGATGTTTGTCAATATTAACATGGAATGTAAATGGTCTTAGGTGAAGACAGATCTTTGAATTAACTTAAGAAGTGCAGTATGCAAACAGAAATCTTACAAGAGATGAATTTAAATAGAAATGAGCATGTCTGTTTGACAAAAAAGGAATTCAGGATGAGCATTCAGAAGAATATTGGGGACAGATGAAAAAGAGGAGTAATAATACTGATTGTGAGGGGGACCCAACAGTGAAAGAAGAGGGGAAAAAGGACAATAATGTTACATTTGTAGCAATAGGTTTTGGCATGAGAGCAGTAATATGTTGGCATGCATTTATATTCCAATTGAAAGCACTGTTGTGGAACAGAGGAAAATTTTGAGATAAATAACATGCTTTCAGCCAGGGATGATATTTGCGTGTGGGGAGTAGAACTTGATTTGCAGTAGTGAGGATGTATCAGAATGACACAGAAGACAAAAAAGGGTAGAATTCTGAAGACGTATATGATAATATCTGGTATAGGAGACTTGAATTGAACAGCAGGAACTGAGATATAATTCATATTATATTCCAAGATATAACACCTGAACTAAACTGGATAGAAATTATATTTCACAGTAGCATGTGTATTTAATTGAAAAATGAGTATCTATCTAGTATCTATCAATTCATGCACAACTAAAAAGGAAGATAAAGTTGCAAGGTAATCCATCCATTCACAACCCCTTTTCCCATTTTTGCACATGGGGTCGGGTGTCATTTAAACTGTAATAATCATCTAGAGCCAAGGTTTGCACCTCTGGGTTGCTAGCCCTGCCGGGTTAGTTCTTCCACACCATACACTCTCACCTGTGGCCAGTTTAGAGCATCCAGTGCACCTACTGCATGTCTTCAGATGTGGGAGGAAACTGGAGCACCTGATGAAGGAATTTAAGGAGTGGACAGTGGTTATGATTCAAGAGTTATTGGAGAAGATAGAAATTACTTCAGACAGAATTAGTTGGTGAATAGAATAAAATGAAAATGGAGTTTAAAATAGAGTTGAAATAAGAGAGAGAAAGTTACGAGAAAAAAGTGAGGGCTTATTAACAGATTTTGATAAAGGTTAAAGTATTGCACAAGAAGAAGAATCTCCCATAATAGGAGGAACAACTGCAAAGAACAAAAGGAAAGAAACAAGTATTTAGGCACTAATTTTTTGATACCCTGAGTGCATAAACATTTAGCACAACACCTTAAGCAACAGAAAGTAGAAAGAGGTGTAGATAAATGTACAGAGCCTATGACAAGAAAACTAACCAGAAATATTTTAGCAATATTAGAGATATTTTGGAAATGTTATCAAAACTTGTATGAAGTAAAGGAAATTGCAAAACCAGCAACAGTCATAAATGCAAATATTTATGGAAGACTAGGTCATGCCAAGAAAAGTAGAAGATGAGACTTGATAATTAATAACTAAGACAGAAAGAGATGAAGTAAAAACAGTGATGTGTAAGCAATGAACAGGAGAATCTCTAGGATCAGACAGTATTCCTGTGTAAATATGAAAGCTGTGAGGGAAGAGTGCTACAAAAGATCTGGAAATCTTTTGCAAACTTGGCAGTGTTGATGCAGCAGACTTAACTTTAACACATTTTTTTCTTTAACTTTTGCAGTATGGGTTCTTTGTCCTTTGTCTACATTGTGCATGCTCATTTAGACAATTTTGTACTTTTATTTCTTTGCTTTATGTATTCTGTATGATATATGTAAAATGCATCTTGTATTTTCTGCATCTGTAGTTTGTTTTATTATAGGTCATGTGTGAAAATGGTCCAGTTTTGTTCAGCACACCCATCTGCTTAACAAACTAATAATTAAAGATTTTCTTTTACAGATTTTTTTTTCTCAGTATCTTTTATGTAATCACTTAAGTGATCTGATGTGACATACTAAGAACCTGCTATTTTTGCCCCAGCAGAACAGATAGTTACAGTGGACTTACGGAAACAGATCCTTTGCAGGAACTGAGAGAAGCAACAGCAGCTGCAATGTAAGTTATAAATGTGAACTTCTAGAGTCTGACTTGCTATGCATGAGATGGATTTGGACTTTGAGAAAATGCAAAAAAACAGTAACTTGGATATTGTGTCCAGCAATATTGCAGTAAACTCTTTACAGAAGTGATAGAAGTGATTCTGGAAATACAAACCTTTCCAAATGATCTTATGCTCTGAAAACAATTTGATTTTACAAGTGCTTTACCAGCTGTTACTGACAATTCACTCAGTTACACAACTGTTATCAGACACTACAGCGGCAAAAGAACTAACCAAAATATGTTTCAAACCATCCACAAAAATGTATTAAAAAAGGTAGTGTTTTGTCAGCAGGTTTTACTCTCCACTCGCAGCACAGAGCACTGTGGCGTACACACAAGTTTAAATGGTTGACTACAATACAAAAATCATATGTACCAATGGAATGTTCCAGTTAAATGATTGATAGCTTAAGAATGATCATAGATGTTTCTTAACAATGCAGAAATGTTGCTTCTAAAAAAAAAACAGTATCTCAGTCTGCCCCAGAAAGTATAGCTGTTTTGTGAGGTCTGCCACACATTTTTCATGTGAATACATAGAACTACGTGGCAAAGGATCATACAGATGGAATAACAACTGAAAAACTGATGCCTTGTTTTTTTCACCCATGGAAAGGGTTGGGTGCCATCCAAAAATCACAATGCAATTATTTATTTATGTATTTGAATAGTCTTTTATTGATTTCCAGTTTCCATGCATTATTTTTACAGAGTACAGAACACTGAGTTCTCATTTTGTTTAGAGACTATATTTTAAATGCTGAGATAAAAATAAAAATGAATAGAATCAAGATGCATGGTCACAAGTAAGGTATGTTCCTTAACCCTAGCACATTAGTTCATTCGGTATTTTCCCCAGGGTTTTAAAAATGGATACTTTTTCCTGTTCATGTACTTTGCCATTTTACATGGATGAATTTCAGTTTTCATGGTGGTATTAGTAGCTACAGAGACCAGAGGCTTTGTGGCCGTTAGGTATACATGAATGGATGGCCATTCAGAGTCTGCATTATGCAGTTTTTTTAACAAGTTTAGCTATGCTTGGGAAACTCCCTCTCTATCCAAAATGGAACTGAATTTCTTCAGTGGTGCTTGGTGGGGGTGGGGACTGTTTCTTATTTGTTTTCTCTCTATTTGGAAAGTACATTCAGGACCTCAAAGTTGTCTTGTACTTAACCAAGGTTCAGATGCCTCTTGGTTTGCTTGCTGCTGTACTTTTATATGTGTATTCAAGTGGGAGAGGCTGAAATGTACAGACTATGTAATTATACTTAGACTTTCTGCAAAAAAAAACCCCAAAAACGTTTTTTTTTTTTTTTTTTTTTTTTTTTTTAATTATTGCTTATTGCTAGTATTCTTTGACTCGAGTGATTGCCAGAGTTAGTGGTACTCAAAAAGGTCCTTTTCAAGCTAATAAATTAGATCAGAGGATTAGTTATGGGCCCAATAACCAAAGAATCCCACCACCATTGCCTCCTTTCTCCATCAGTCACTTAGAGCCGTGATTTTAGGTTCCGAGATTTAAAGAAGACTAGGAAGCAGTAACAGTGAAGCTCTTTTAAAGATAATATTCAAAGGTCTTGTAAGTTGTACAATAAGTGTACTTGTAAAGCAGGTTTCATCTTAAGGATGCAGCCACTCATTTGTGGGGTAAGGAAGTTGTTGTTTGTTTTTTTTTGTTTTGTTTTTTTTGTAAATAATTACTTAAAACTTGTAAATGTAGCCAACTGTAATAAGCCAGAGGATATGGCAAATCTACTGGCTGATGTATTCAGTTCCAGTTTTCAATTTACCTTGTTTTCCTGGCAAAGCACCTCTCAAAAAATGCATAATTATTATCTTTTGGAAAGATGACCACCCCTGGAAGTTTCTCCATTAATAATACTCACCTAAGAAATGGCCCTGTGGTCAGGGGGTTGGTAATACATGTGACAGTGAATTGGCCTTTAACCATCATGTGTCTCCTGTAGTAAGGAAATAATTCTGCAGTGCACAACTTTAAGCAAAGAAGAGGTATCCAGGTCCAAAGATGTTATTCTGTTCTACTCAGCCCTCATCAGATCAGTCACTGAGTACAGTGCGCCCTTCTGTATGTACCTGACCAGACATATACAACAACAGCTGGAACATCCACCGAGGTTCCTTGCAAAAAAGAATACTTAGTGTAGAAAATATATGTAATGCAAACCACCTCACACCTATATTTTTTAACACCTTTTTTTTAAATATCACTTAAGACATAGGCACACATATCAATGACTTATCTGTGTACTCCTAAAGACTGCTGTGGGGGCAAGCTGTACTGCCCTTCTAAATAACTTCTGATCCGGCTCCATAGCTCTCAACTAATCAGGGATAAAATTCAGGAGAATCAGGGGCATATGCAGAAATAATCAGTGACAATTAGGGGCAATTTTAAAATTAGTGCTATTAACTTGAGACATTGACAGAACAAGAGAATGTGAATTAATATACATTTTATGAAGTAAAGTAAGTCTATAGCTTTATTGTCATTATTTATTAAGTGATAAAATAAAAACACAGATGGCAATGGCCATGCACTGGAAAAATAAAAACAAACCAAATGTAACACATTTGAAAACTTCATTGATTGGTGCCAGGAATTAATGCTTTCATCTGAACCTTAAAGTCTTCATCAGATTCCTACTCTGAAGTTTTAAAACATTCATTTCTTCACAGAAAAGAAAAGAAAAAAGTTCCTTACCATATAGGAGTATGATCATACAGGCACATTTATTGTAAACACTTACAATGTTAACATGGGAGCAGACACTTAAATCGGGACAGGAGCTAAGAAGTAGATGTAAAATGGATGGAACAGCATGGAATATCTGGACAGTTGTAAGTAGGTGCAAGGAAAGGGATTCAGGGAATTCTAGAACAGATGTGCATAGCATGGCTCTTTGGTTGCCCTTTATGGCTCTCATAAGTTAAAAATGTTGCTGTTCCTAACAGCTGCATTGTTAAAGCAGACCTACATTGCTAAAATATTTATATGTGAATTGATTTTTTGATATCCGTAAACACAGCTTTTATTGTTAAAAATTAGTGTTTATATTACCGTTTTCTTATTTAGTGTCATAACTGAGATGTTACATCCATTGTGCCTCTTGCAATAATTGCTTAATGAATGAGTTTTAAAAAATTGTGTCTTGTCTTCCAAGTTGCTGACCACTATTGCAGAGAAAGCAGAGTGTGCATCAAACATTGTGTGTTTGTCGGGGGAGGGAGTGGTATCAAAACTTTGATCTGTACTTAAATCTGTCAACATACAAACAAAACTCAGAGGAACAGATTTATTGCCAATGTTTACACTTTCTCTGAAATAAATTACTCCTACACAGTAGCATAGCTAGGATGGGGTGAAGGGGGCAGTCACAGGTGCTATCTTTCCAGGGCACAATTTGAAGATTTACTGAAAAAAAAAACATATTGCATCTTTTGTTTTTATTTCTGTTTAAATGAAATGTCAACACACATGTCCTCAATGGAAGTCCGAAACACTCCTGCACGCCTCCTGCTCCCACTTACATCATCTTGCTTAAACACCACCCCAAAAAGACCTGTGATTGCCTGCCCAGGTAGAGGGGGCTGTGCTGTGGTGCAATAAAGGCAGTATCTTTAGCTATATGTTTGCTGTCCACAGTGAGCTGAAGGATATCGTATTTGGCAATTGAAATTGCTCACTGCGAGCACTTAAAAAAAAACTTGTTAAAGACTTGTCATTCCTGCTTGGCAGTGGCTCAGTTTCATTGACCAGTTCAGCTGTTGGGGACCAGGGCCTGAAGGGACAGCAGCAGTTTTTGGTGTGTGAGGACTCTGGGAGAGAGACTGAGAAAAAAAGAACAAGTAAGTAGGGGGGTTACTTACTGGTATGGTTGTGCATACATGGCAAACTGCTGAATGGATCGTTAGAAGTATTTAATTATGGTATCATTTGAGTGGTTTTGCATACATCATGGACAAACTACTGAGGGGGTGTTGGGGGAAATGTTTCATTTTGGTGTCAGTGAAAGTACTTGTGTTATGCATTTATCATGGACAAACTACTGAAAGGATCATTGGGAGAACTGATTAATTCTGCTATCATTTGAGTCATTTTGCATACATCATGGGCAAACTACGAAAGAGGTTGTTGGGGGAAATGTTTCATTTTAGTGTCAGTGAAGGTGTCTGTGTTCAGCACACATGGACAAACTGCTCTAGGGATTGCCAGTAAAGTTAGAGAAAGAACGCAGCAAAGCCAGGCATCATTTTAATGTATATTCTTTATTTTAAAACAAGGATGTAGTAAATCCTTCCACTATGAAATTTAAGTGTTTTTGTGGGCAGGAGACAGCTTCCCCTGCATCCCCAATGTGGCTGTGAGCCACTCACACCCTCACACAAAGTTATCTTACTAGACTCTTCTTGGTCATTGAAAAAAGTAACATATGTCTCTGTCTGTCATGAAAGCAATGTCGGGGGGGGGGGGGTCATACCTCTCAACCTGTTAATGCAAAAGATCTGGACAAAGCCTAATATAATGGATTCAAAGGCCCAAAAATGGTTACAGGTTTTAAATATTGCTCTTATAGTTTAAAGTTAGAAAGTTGTTATCATAACAGAATTTATATTAGTAAGCATTTTCTGAAAGAAATAGTCTAAAAAACAAATGTATGTCATTATGTAATTAATTTAATCCTCACTGATGTACTGGAAAACCACAAATTTTATGAGGTGAAAATCTGGACTTTCTGCAAAAAATCTAGACAGTTGAGGGGTATGGTTAGGAGCCAGAGCTAAGTATTCAGCACATGTTGCTTAATACCTGAAAGTCCGTTTGTTGCCTAGGTGAACTAAGGAGAAAAATAATTAAAAAAATGCTTTGTCCATTTAAAAATGAGGCCACACTGTACTCTGTATTCTTAACAGGCTTCTTGAGGTCTCCTTTAGAGTACCTTGAAATAATCACGGTTACTGCAGATTTGCAGAATAACAAATTGCGCTGTCCAAAACATTATACTGTATGTCTGAGCAAGAGATTGGTGTATTGCTTTGGAAACCTTTCTTCTTCCTTTTGTGTTTAAGCAACTGAAGAACATCATAAAATAGAATAGGTATATGTAATATTTGACTGTATTTATCCTTAGTCAAGTCTTTTTTGCCATTCTAGACATGTGGGGTACTACTACTAGAGGGTGGGCAGTGGCAAGGAACAAATAGTTGCTGCAGTCACTTGCCTTGTAATTCCTATGATCCTGTGACCTGTATCTGCTTTTTTTAATGGGCAGTCTAAATTGGAGGCACATCACCTCAGCTTGTGGAGGAAATTTTAAATGAATGGTTTGATCAGCAAGCAGTATGAGCCCAAAGTGATAGTTACAGCAACTGCATGAGTTGTGTCTAAGGATAGTGAGAAAGAAGTGCTACGAAAAGTTGCACACATTACTTTTTGGCTTGGTTAGTTGGTCAGCAAGCTAGTTTTATGCTTGGAATGTCATATATTTTAAAGCATGTTGACTGTCTTTGCCTCTCCCAGTTGGCATTTTTATTTTTATTTTTTATTTGTAGAAGTTTTTCACATGTGGTAAAGATCAGCACGTCTTGACAGGATAATTCAGAAAAATAACCTTTCGTTGTATGACTTTGATATGGTAGTAAAGCCCAGCCCTCCCCTTTTGAGCTCTTGAAGTATTTAAGTATATGGCCACTAAGGTGAGTTTACTCTGTCTTACTTTATTTGGGTAAGTGTCACACAGTAAGGCCCATGACTTGAGTGATGCATGCTTCCTAGAATCCTAAGGTTAAAAAAAAAAATTGTTCCTAGCCAAAACTTTCCTTTTGCTTAATCACTGTAAGACTCCTTGTGGCCAATCATTTTATCTCTGTAAATGCATGCTGCTTTCAATTTGCAAAATTTATTTCAGATTTCCTTTTAGAAAGGCACTGGTGGAACATCTAAAAATGAATGAGATTTGCCCCAGTAATTTCTTTTGCCTGAGCTCTCATCTTGCAAGCTATCTTTAATTTTCCTGTCTGGCCACTTTCTTTTATTAACTGGGAATGTGAGCTGGTCCTATTTTGATCCTTTTCAGACATTTTGCAACATTAGAGAATTGGTAAATACAGCACATATGTGGACAATTAAGTGAAGCCAGTAGACCAGTATGTTTAGGAGAGGTGGGACGAAGCTGCTATACACCAAGGAAAACCATAGGGACTGTAGGAGATCATTTATACTCCAGAAAGACAGTGGCCTTTTTATACATTACAGCCATGAGTTTCACCATTGTTTTTACCCCAGATATGCCAGATTCTATAAAGGATATACTATATGATATCAACTACTACACAACTGCATTCCTAATAACAGTTTTTGTAAAGTAAAGGTATGTGTTGTGGTTTTTGTAAACAAAATTGCTGTTTCTCTCAGCTGTCTACTAATATCTGTCCTTCAGAAACAATCATAAAGACAGCTGTCTGGCGTTTTGTGATTCATTCCTTAACTGCACACCCTGGTGACTGATTTAAGCACCAACATCATCATGGAGGTATTATATGCCCACCTCTGGTGTGTGCATGCTCACATAGATAAGTCTAAGAAAGCTACTTTAACTTGCTCGGAAAACCAAGGCAATATATTCTATGTGAGTGGCCATTTTGTTAGTCAAACCTCTGCTTGCATGACAGGAGCAGTTTGGCCAACTGGGTTTACCCCCCTCCCGAAGGGCTTGCCAGTGTAAGCCACTGAGCCCCACCCAGCTGTTCGGCAGAGAAGTGTAGCTAGTTATTCTGATGCCCTATCCAAGGCAAAGAAAACAGCTTCCATTGGACTTGATAGTATCCTAGACTATATTCTGCACCATCTCCAGCAACAGCTAGCTTTCCCATTAAGCACCCTATTCAACCACAGCCTAAGTACAGGCTTCATTCCAACAGAGTGGGGAACTGCCATTGTCATTCCCTTGCACAAAGGTGGTGCCACTACTGACTATGGAAACTATTACCCCATTAGCTTGATCAGTCTTATCTATAAAGCCATGGAGTGTACTATTATGGGTCTCATAAACAAGGACATAGGCAATCTCCACTTGACCCCACCCAGTTCGGATTCATCAAGGGCAGATCGTGCCTGTTGAACCTGGTTGACTTCTTTGAGACTGTCACCAAGGCCCTGGATGAGGGAAAGTCAGTACATGCAGCTTACCTTGACTTGGCCAAGGCCTTTGACACAACCCCCACTCTGGCATCATCGAAAAGCTAACACAACTTGGAGTAAATCCCTATCTCATCAGGTGGGTGGCCAAATGGCTCACTGATAGGACCCACAAGCTCAAAATGGGCACCTCTACCTCCAACAGCAGATCTGTCACTAGTGGTATTCCCCAGGGATCTGTCCTGGGACCCCTACTGTTTGGCATCTACTTCTCAGAGGTCTAGGCAAAGACAAAAGGCCTGTGGCTGACCAAGTTTGCGGACAATTGTAAGTTGGGTCCTGTCATTGACCCACCAAATGATGTTAACATGCTGCAAGAAGGTCTCACAGCAACAAATGACTGCTGCCAAATTCATGGCCTTAAGTTAAACGCAAAAAAATATATTATCATAACATTCAGCAAAACCATGGCCCCTACTGATTACCACATCAACAGCAACACCCTTAGCACACAACCTGTGATGTGAGACCTGGGTACTCAGGTTGACAATCTCACATTCGACCATCATGTAGTGGCAATGGTCAGAAAAGCCTTTTACTTAGTTCATCTCACAAGTAAATGGATTGCATCTAGAAAAAGGAGGTTATTATCTCTCTGTACTCCTCTCTCATTAGGCCAATAATTGAGTATGATGCCCTGTTTTATATACACTTTTCCAAACACTTGCACCAACTGGAAAGGTCACGGAAATACCTCACAAAGCGAATCCATGGCCTCCAACACCTGTCCTATGCGGATAGGCTCAAATCACTGTCACTCTACTTAGTATCATACAGATTGCTCAGAGGTGATCTGTGTCTGTCCTACAAGGCAATATCAGACCTGCCCTACTAGAGATGCTCCATATCCATAAATCTAACTCCTTACGCATTACCCGCTCAAAAGGCCTAAATCTAATGTGTGACATCAACAAAACCTGAGAGATAGATTTGACTCCCAGTGGTTGCCCCGTTTCTGGAATAGACTTCCCATACATGTCAAACAGAGTACCTTGCTGACCGTCTTCAAGCGCAACCTTGATGAGTGGATGAGAAAACACAAATTTGTCCCAGGAGTTCCACCTGTGTCCCTCATTGACAATGGCAACAGGTGCTGACTGGGTTTTTTTTTTTTTTGGGGATAAACTCTTGGCTAGGCTTGTAAGGGCCCCTGGGCCTTTAGCCTAGTAACCTCCTATGATGCTTGGGGCTGTCTCCTCATCTGGTGTCCCCCCTCAACTTTTAAGCCTGCTATACATGGAGCACTAAGGTGCTTCAGCACGAATGTAACCCCAGTGTGCAAATGCCAGTATTAACCTGAAAAATGATTGGCTTCTGCTGATCATGCTCCATTCCACTTCTGGGCAACTGCCCCCTTTGCCCCACTGTAACTATTTTCAACTGGTTCTGCTCCTCTACCACTAGTCCCTCCATTCATCTGAGTCATAGTCAGGACTTCACTCCTGTATGCCATGCATCTATGAATGATAATGCATTTTGTATATATATTTTTTATTGTTATTTTTATTATGTTTCATATTTTTTGCTATACTTTTCTTTTGTATGATATTTTGTGCTGTTATTCCTAGGCTGCCTCTGAAAAGTGAGTATTCCTTGTCAAATTTCCCTGTTAACATAGGGCCTAAATGGTTTATAGAAGTGCTGCACAATAATCAAATGATGTCATGAACAGAGTGCACTGCAGATATATATATATATATATATATATATATATATATATATATATATAAATATATATATATATATATATAAAATGGAGAAACACCAGTGAAAATGTATGCCTAGTGAAAATCTTGTAGCTTTGTTACTTGAATAAGTGTTCTGGAGCTTTGAGATGTTCTGACTGAAGTCACTGTTGCAGTATTCCAAACAGATGAGTTTTCACTTCTGATGTTTGGCTGGGGTACTAAAGCTTAAATCTTCCCAGTAGTACAAGTCCAATGTATGATCTCAGCTCAAAAGCATAGGGGTATACAAGTGGATGTATGTGCATAAGTTCTGAGGCCCAAATGCAGATTTTACACCTGTCCATTTGATCTTTGTGTGATTGTTAGTACTGCAAGTCTTCTTGGATTCACATAAGTGCCCCCATTGGGGAACCTTCCTTCTTGTTTAAAATGTTTTGCTGTGATTTGTTAGATGTCAGCTTGGAGGGGTAGGTGTGAGTGGAGTATGCAGAAATCTTACAAAGACTTCCATACATATTGATCTGCTCCTAAGCAGAAAAGACATGACTACATATCTTGTTCCATTTGCCTGTCCTTTGTTCTAAAGACACCGCACTCATATTTGTCTAAGGTGAACATGCTCTTACAGATGCAATGACTAAAATATTTGGCCCAGTGTAAGATAAAGGCTCCCTCCACTCATAACATACCGTCTGCACCTAAGAAGAAAAATCAGAAGGCCTAGGCTTGAGACCTAGTCTGCCAGTCTGATTCTGATATACTGTCAGAGGCTACAGAACCTGTGGTACATCCAACTCTACCTCAGGTGCCCTCTATTGTGACCCTTTTGAAGACCAGTATGGCATCAGGGGACTGCACGTCCGAAGAAACTGATACTGTAACTGGGAACGACTGATTTTCTCAGGCAGACCAGAAGGCATCCTGCAAATGTTAGCATTTGAAGAGATTCCAGGAAAACTGACTAAAGTATGTTAGGGGTCGAAGTCTCTGCACTTTATTTAGATGAATGCCTCCCCAAGAAAACACAAGTGACAAAAGATCAAACATGTTTCCTGTTCTCCCCATTTTGGGAAGAAAAAGTGGATGGACTTTTCTCAGGGCCTGTTCAAGACCCTTATGACCCTTAAACTTCCTTCCTTTTCAGCTTCCCCACTCACTTCACAGAAAATTACTGTAAAAATCATCATCCTCCTCTGAGGCCTCAGATTCTGATGATCATTCCTTGTCATACTCCTGTCAGATTCACTCTCCTGGTTAGGTGCCCTCTGATGTGGATTCTCTTTCTCTCTCCCCCGATTCCCATGTGGAAGAGTCATCCTTTGGAAAGACAGTTATAAATATGATGAAACATTGTGAGTGGGAGTCTAAGCAAATCTCTAATATCCAAAAGAGATACAACAGTCTGATGGAAGTGGGCACTCCAGCCTCTTCCTCTGTCACTTCAGTCTTGGAGGCCTTTTTGGACTCCTTCACATTCACTGCTCCTGACTCTTAGCCTCCAGTTCCTAAAAGGCCAAAATTCTACTAGGCCCCAGAAGATATCAAGTTTCTTTCACATTTGGTAAATTAGGCTACTTAAGTGGCTAGGCATAATATAAACTGCAGTTATGATCCTGATGAGGCTTCTTTCAGAGCAGTCACTACTGGTTCAGTCATTCAGCGATTTACCTGGTTGGGTAACTTTCTCCTGCCATTAGATTTTAAGGCTAAACTCCTAGATTTCCTTCGTAACAAAGACTTTTTATTTGGTCCACTGTCAACTAGCATGTTTAAAATCTTGCAATAGCAAGGTAAGACTCTGAAGGAATGCATACAGATCCTTCTTACCTCTGTGCCCAGATAGCATAGGAATTATTCAGCCAAGCCCACTTCCTTTGTCAGAAGGGAAGATAGGCCTTCTCAGAACACACAAGAAAGCACCCAGAAGATTTCCAGAAAAACCTGAAAGGGACTCCAGGTCCGGGAAGCCTCCCTACACAGGAAAGTTTCTGTGAATATCTTCCTGAACCCCCCCCCCCACCTCCCAATCCTAATTTGTTCTGTTAAAAAGACTCGTTTTTTCCATTGCAAAATTGGGAAATGATTATTTAGGTTCATAGGAGGTTAGTAGCCTTTTGACCCAAGGGTCGTTCCAAGGCTAGCCTGTTATACCCATTATATTTCAAGTGAAGAAGTTTAGTCGGTGCCCAATATTATTATTAGTAATGACTGCCCATGTCCAAGAAGGATGTGGGGCTATTCCTGGCAGGAATTTGTAGTTTAAATAAAAAGAATAAAATAGTGGTAAACTCAGACCTTAGACAAACGAAAGCCAAATAAAAAATACAAACTCAACTCGAAGAACGTCGAAACTCAGTTTAATAAATTAAAAAAGACAAGCAAAACTTTCGGGCTTGGCCGTTTTTCAGTGCAACATACAAAGTAGCAATTCTAATAGCATTTAAATAATACAATTAAATCACATGACCACAACCAAATCACATGATATTCACACAATCATAAAACTCTTTTTCTAAAAATAGTAGAAAAACATTAAAATCCATTAATTTATATTGCATTTGTTTTTTTACCAATACTGGTTTCAAACTTACAGCAGCATTAATTCCTGGAAATTTATCTGCGGCTAACCTAATTATCCACTCATATTCTTTTGCTTCAACTAAATTATTAAATGTACCCCCTCTTATATTCTTGTTAATCACATCAAGTACCAAAAAACATATCCAAACTTAAATTGCTTAATTGCTGTCGAACTGTGATTGGTCTTTTGTGAATGTGACTTGCCTTTTTAAACAAACTGCTGCTCTTAGAAAATTGTATGCACTGATAAAGGAGAAAACTCGAAAGCTTTGCTGATTTGCATTAACCAGAATTGTATATTGGTGTTGAGTTTGGACGTGTTCTTTGGTACTCCTTATTACATAAAACAATTGTTGTCAATTCTTTTTGATTCTTTGTCTATATTTTTATAGTAGCCATATTCTGTCATACTATTTATATCACTATTATCTTTAAAGTATTCAAGAAAATCTTATCACATAATTTATCCCACAATTTCTTTAGTCTCTTGGGGGGGGGGGATTCAGTAAACCCTACATGGTGGCAATGAGTTTTAGATTCAGTAAGCACTGTGTAGAGGCATGAACCACTGCACAAACAAGGTAAACATCATGGCATGCTAATTATAGCATAAGCAGCTGAATTGCATGCTAATCAACCAATCCAAGATGGAGAAGCTATTCAACAAGCTATAAAGCAACTGTGTAGACTACGTGCTGGTTTTCCTGTGAATTCCAAACCCTTTTGGAATACAGCCACAGCATGGAGTCTACAAGGCAAGAATGTTAGGGGCTGCTGCTGCTTTAAATCATTGTGCTGCAGGCTGAAGCCAGTGCTGCTGCCAATAGGTCTAGGCCAAGAAGGAGAAGAGTTTTCAGGCTTTGTTTAACTTTTCACAACCTACATGATGTGGAAATTGTAGAGCACTACAGGGTGGATAGGGACACACTACAAAAACTCTGTGACCTGTGCCATCCTCAATTCAGAGCCAGGGCCAATTGAGGGGAGCCCATCCTAGTGGAGACAAAGGTATGTGCAGCGCTTAGAATCTTAGCTACAGGTACTTTTCAGAGACTAACAGAGGACATACTGAGGGTGTCACACGCATCATCATCCAGAATCTTCCATCAGTTCCTGAATGCTATGCTCCAACATGCCAGTGACTGCATATATTTTACCTGTACTCCTGAGGAGAGGGCCAGAAATATGCAGGAGTTCTACCCTCCAGCACACTACCCTGAAGTACTGGGTGTCATAGATTGCACATATATAGAAGTTAAGGCACTATCCTGGGAACAGGGTAGACTCTACATAAACAGAAAGGACTACCAGTTTATCAACTGCCAAGTTGTGTGTAATTCCAAGGGAATCATGTTGAACATCTGTGTTGGCAACCCTGGGAGTTACCACGACTCACATATCTGGCACACCTCCCAACTCTACCAGATGTTTGCAAGGAGGTATATCCCACAGGGTCATTTACTGGGGGATGCAGGCTATGCACTGGAATCGTGGTTGATGACACCCATCAGAAATTAACACACACCCACAGAAAAACACCATAATGAGGCACATGCTCAAACCAAAAATGTCATAGAGTGTATGTTTGGGCTGCTGAATTCACAGTTCTGGTGCCTAGATACATATAGGGGAGCCCTGCAATACAATCCATGGAGATGTAGAGAAATCTTCATAGTATGTGCCATGCTACACAACATCATCTTGAGAAAACAGGATCAGCAAGGGGAAGGGACACACATGCCACCATCACTGTCAAGGTCAGCACAGCGACAGGCAGATGAGGAGTCAGAGGGGGAACCACCAGCTGCTTTGGGTGTAGGCAGATATAGGCATGCTCAGTATGCCCTTACATTGGCTAAGAAACTATGCATAGCACACTCGCTCACCACAGAAGGGCCTAAAATCTTCCTGCTATGCACATACACATACTGACATTGATGCCAGGCAACTGACACAACATTTACCTCCCCATGTATTGGCTGTGAACTGCTTGCACCGGAGTCAGCCCTGAACTAAAACCATGTCAACTGCTGCATTTACAAGGTAAGTCTTGAACCTTGAGTGTATTGTGTAATAATTTGAATGAGTGGCATATCCTTGTATTTCTGTAATTGGTACTGTAAGCAAGTAAAAGGTGGGAGAGCACCTTGAGCATCAGACACAAACCTGAATCCAAAAGGTAGAAAACAGGGATATGGCACAGTTGTCATCAGTTGCACAGGGTGTTGTGGGGGAGGGGTCAGGAGGCCTAGGCTAACACAAAACGTCAATGAGTGCGTGTGAGTAAGAAAGAGAAGCAGGCAGACATTTGGATAAACGAACAAATGGCCAGTGAGACAAAATGAGTTTTAAGCTGCGCGGCTGAACCATGCAACCATTGTATGTGTGTCTGTAGGGGTCCTCCAGGTGAAATTGGTGAGTGAGTGTCTGCATGAACACAGCCATGCTCTGTGTTGGCTCTACATCTTGGTATGTTGGACAGATGTGAGCTGTGCATGGTAGAGGTGGCAGTTCATCATTGTCATCCCCGACCATGAGAACTGGCTGTACCAGCAGTTGCAGTGGTACATCCATGTCCACGGTCAGATGCACTGCTGCTACTTGAACGTGGCTGATGTCTGCTCGACGAGCAGATGCCCAGGAACACGACCCCATGGCCTGCCACATCTGGGTGTGTACAGCACACTCACTGACAGAGTAGTAGAAGTACTACCACTATTGGAAAGTGATCGAGCATGGCCACATTGGCTAACAGCAGATGATGTGGCTGACTTATGCCCACAAGGATGTCATTTCCCCTCCTAGAAGATGTTACATCACAGACCATGCTTGTTCCATGACAGACACCCCTCGTTCCAATGTGTCATTCATCCTATCCATTGAGTCGGCAACATGGTGGAGGCAGCCACCCATGTCAGCCTGTGCCACATCTACAACCCTGAGCATTTGTCTGTAGCACCTATGGGAACATGCCTATGCCTTCATGATGGCCCTAAATATATGTTGAGTAGCATGGGAAGAGACACCTGGACCAGGTGGAGGAGGGACCGCAGGCCTACTCTGAGCAACCCTATCAACCCTTCTGCACAGCACCTCTCCTACACTTTGGCTATGGCCAGACTTGGGCAGTGAAGCCACAGTAGCCACATTTCCCTGATCAGTGGCTTCACCCTCCACCTGCCCAATATTTGTGGGGTCACTGGAATGGGTAGGCATAGGCCTACTGGCTGTGTTCGATGGAATTCCACTGGATGGCTGTATGTCAACCTCAGTATCAGATTCAACCTCTGCACCCCCCAACTGTGTCTGTTTGCCCATCATCATCATCATCATCAGAGTCTGCTAATACACTTTACATCAGGTGGCAGAGGGGCCCACACTTCCACTGTCATGATTACCTGTGATAAAAAGCAACAAACACAGGAAAAAATAAATTCCTACACTATTCTAGTCCAATATATGCTAACAGACTAACAGTGGTGCCACTATTATGGACAGTACAGCAGTACACACAACAGGCCTGACATCAGCAGCACACACTAAAATATTTATTTAAATTGCTCAGCAGTACTGACATAAAATGTTTGGCTTACCTTCTGCAGGTGAGACTCTTCTCTGCAATCCAGGTGGTCCTGGAAGAAGTTAAGCAAAAGATAAGGGCAGCATTATCACAATGAACAGTAAAACAGGGGGTAATAACATTTACCCCTTTATATGTCCATTAACTATTCTTTCAACAAGAACATAACTGACAACTCCAACCTAGGGTAATAACTGTAACAATCTACAATCTCCATCCCAAAAAGAATTAATGTGACACAGAAGTAAAGTACTGATTTCCTTTGTTTTACTATGCAACAGTATTCAACTGTTGAGATACCAAAGCCTACCTGGAAGCTCTTCCTGGGATGTGCTGGCTGTCCCTGATGCTGTTGCACTGCCATCCAGGGCATGCTGTACTGCTCTTTTCTTGGACCTGTTTGGATCCGTGATATTGGCCAGGAACTCTTCATTCGGTATTAGTGGTGGCTCCATAATAGGCCCTCCACTGTTAACTATCTGGTCACGGCCCACTGCAGCAGCTATCTTCCGTGCAGATGTGATCATGTCAATGGTCCTGTGGTGTACCTGCTCTTATGTCCTGCTGTGGCCACCCATAGCATTCACATCATCCACAATCTGATGCCAATTTTGCTTTCTGCATGCCATATCTCCCCATCCCCTTTCAAGCAGAAAGGCACTGTATTGCCTAAAGGTAGTGGAGGGAGGAGGTCTCCGAGGATTTGCATGCCTGGGTGGCATACTCCTAGGTGTCCTAAAAGATGACAGAAGGCTAGTACATGTAAGTATCACATAACTACAAAATAACTGTTCCTGGATAAAACAGAAAAGGTAACCACTCAGCGTTACCCACCAGAGAAACATAAAACAGTCTAGAGATGTGAAATATGAGCAACAGGCAGGATGCAAAAAAAAAGAGAATAACAATAGCAGCATATCTTGTTTGTGCCATAACAGTAACTCACTCAGCCTTACTGTCCTCCCCCAAAAGAACAGGCAGTTGATGCATTTTGCTAACAAACCATCTCCGAAATGCTAAGAGTGTTATCAAAGGAACTGTCCCTCAAAATAAAATTCATATTTATCACAGAGCATTCCATTTACAATAACTGGAAATCATGTACATCTGTGAAATGGCTTGACAAACACCCCCATGGCATCAGTACACTTCTAATTTATAACTGTGTAAAAGCCTTTGCTGGTATTGTTCTTAAATACATTCCAGCATATGCAGTATGTAGCTGACAAAATGCAAGCATACCTTCTTAAGTTCAGTAATCCTCTGTGCAGTTATACCCCAAGGAAATAGCATATGTTCAGTCCTCTCCACATAAACAATTCTCCTCTCCTATGCCGAGCTACACAGTTGCCTTTTTATATGGTGTAGATTTAAGGCTGTTAGCATGGTGAAGATGTAAATGATGTGTGAACTCATCATAATTGCTGAATCCCAAATACTTGGATCCGTGTAGGAGATGTAAACATACTGCAGACACTCCCTCAGTGTTTGTTTTTGATGGATTGTAACTGTGAATGATTACTGGTTGGGGAATGGAAAACACAACAGCACTGCAGTCTGTCTTACACCCACTGGGTGTGTCAGGTTAAATCTACAAAGTGTTAGATATAAGGTTGGGAATCTAAGTAAGTAGCACAGAATTCACAGATTGTGTTCCATAACATCCAACATAGCCTTCATTTGTTGGCAACTGCATATGATATTATTTCCAGTTAATATCCTCACACATTTTAAGGTCAGTGATATAGAATGGCATACATACTGCATGTCTCAGATTACTGGTCAGATAGCTGAAGAATGACCAACAAACACAGAAAGGTAAGACAGAGCTATATATTTGCAAGCAATAAATCATAACAGGTTGTGTGATCACTAAGTGCACTACATCCAAAAATAATAAATGTACAAATAGTTGTATATTTTGATATTACTATAGATGCTGTTGCAGTTGGTTGTGTGCAGAATGAGTTCAGTTCTTTGTTGCAAAGCTGTTGTATGACAAAGAGGGATAAGGCACCCATCCTGTGTTCTGAAGGATCATTGGAGTGAGAGTTCAAATCCAGAGCTATGTACACATATCTCATATGCACCATCATTTTCTAGTGTGCTTGTTATAGACTGAGTTTGAGTTTACCTCATTTCAACTACTTGCTCTTTTTTCCCTTTTCTGTCTTATTTTCTTTTAATTATTCTTTTTTTTTTTGCTAGAGTTTGAGTGATGCGGCATGTAGCGCAGTCACATGAACGGAAGAAATGAATGGCAGGTTTGGCTGTGCTTATCTTGTTTGCACAAAGTGTGGTAGTGCACAAACTGGACAACTGGAGCACCAGGGAAGCAGACAGGATGCAGACAACCAAAAATAGAAACTGGATACATTCAATTAATTCTGTTGGGCACCTCACAAACCAGCTAAGCGGCATTGCTTGGTGTTTAACAGAGAGTCCTTAAGAATGATTATTAATTTATGGAATGTCATGTAACTAGCCCTGTGGCAGAAGGTGTATATGTCTGGTTGGAATACAGATGGTCTTGGGTTCTAGTACAGGGTGGGCAACCTGTTTTTTACTGTTGTGACATTGCAGGTGATAGCAATGAACTAAAACATGAATGACTGTTATTTCAACTTTCTTGTGGCGATAGGTGTAAGTGTAGGACTGCTGTACACATGGTCCTGGGTTGTAATACAGGATATTCCATACACTTATACTGTTGTTCCACTTCCCATTATGTTCACTTTCAGTTATAACAGTTTAGATAGTGGAGCTGATCTTAATTGTATGTATGAGAGATGAGACACTGTTATTGTGTTATCATATTAATCTAACGAGTGCAAAGCAAAAACTGAATAAAAAATAAAAGGAAGAAAAAAGTATCACACTGGACACAAAAAATGTAGGTTTCAGGTTAGCGCTTTCATTTATATAATATACATAAACTTCTTCAGACAAAACTACATGGGAAATCAGCATTTAAATACACAATTAGGGAATGACATCATTTCCTATCAAAGAAAAAAACTTCACAATAAAAGTCTCATTATCCACCAAAATAATAGACATGCCTCAAAAATAAATACATCTCCAACTACAAAATAAATTACATAAATCTAAAACATCAACATGTTCTTAACAAAGCAGATGCTTAAGAAAAATAATAGATACAAAAATAAGCAAGATTAATGTTCAAAAAGCAATATAATCTAGAACATTAAAAAAGTTTTTATAAACACACAATAATCACTATCTACATAAAGCCTTCATTTTCAAAATACTCATAATGGAAATAGTGTCGTTTAGTCCTGGCAAAGCTGAAGCATTCAATTTAAGTTGCCATAAGAGTTCTTTTTCCTCAAGTTGTAAGGAAGCCGGACCGCCTCTATTGTTTTCAGCAACTTTATCAATAATCAAAAAACAAAATTCATGTGAAGGAAAAGATAAAATATGCCTAGCTAAAGCATTTGTAATATTTGCTTTAGTAATAGCATAATAATGCTCATAAATTCGGTTTTTAAAAGCCCTATCGGTTTTGCCAACATAGAATGAAGGGCAGTTTCGGCATAATGCCAAATAAACCACCCCTCTTGTGTTACAATTATATTTGTCCAATAAGTAATATTTTTTCATAAACATATTGGATACCAGTATGTACTTACACCAATGGCAGGATCCACATTTAAACATACCGCAATACGGGCAGTGACATTTATAATTAGCTGTTTCAAGAATAGCCTTAAGATTCCTACCTTTTCTAAAAGTTACAAGGTAGTTGTTCTCCCACATATTTACTCAATGCACTATCCTCTACTAAGAAATACCAATTCTTACAAATAATGGCTTTCAACAAGGGTGCATCTTTGGAAAAAGTGGTAATAAAATTCAAGCTAACAAAATCATTGTTATCATAATCAAGCTGCTGTACTGAAGGAATCAATAAGCTAGATGGATTAACAGTGTCATTGGGGCACTCAACATATTCGTTCTCAGATGAATTTTTATAACTGAGAATTGGTTTAAAATAACCTTGTGCTCTTTTAGATGAAACTTCAAAAATAAGTTCCTCTAACAAGTTGACAGGGTAACCTCGTTTCATAAACGTATTTCTTAACAAGCTACACTCATCCAAGAAGTCTTCCTCCAGTGTTACCATCCTAGCCGCTCTTACTAGCTGTCCCTTAACAACGCCCTTCTTCTGATGAAAGGGGTGGCAGCTGGAAAAATGGAGGAATGCATTCGAATAAGTGGGTTTACGAAAGATCTTAGATGTAAATGCATGTAATACACAATTCTTAGCTAAATTTACATCTAAAATGAAATCCCATCCTCTTGAAAATCCCATGTAAAATTCAAGAAGTTGGTAAAACTAGTCACCCTTTCGATAAAAGATTCTGCGGAACATCTATCACCCTTCCAAAGGATAAAAATGTCGTCCAAGTAACAGGTGTACCAGGCAGCCCTACCCTGGAACATGGGGTCTTTAAATAGGAAATTCCTTTCCCAAAATGCCATTACTGTGTTGGCAAAAGTTGCACCACAAGGGGACCCCATGGCTACACCCGTTTGTTGTAAATAGAAATCAGACTGAAATATAAAATAATTATTGGCTAAGACTAATTCCAATAAATATATGACCAAATCAATTTGATCTCCATCCATCTTCTGATCTAACAAAAAAATCCCTGACCCATTCACATCCTAGGTCCTGTGGTATACAAGTGTACAGATCGAATACATCGATGGTAAGAAAGTTTAAATCTCCATCAAAAGAAAACCTACTTAAAGAATCCAAAAAAGCCCAGGAATCCTTGCAAATTTGTTTTTGTTTTTTTTTAGAAAGTCTTTTAGTTTACAGTCAACGAACCTGGCACAACCATAAGTGATGGACTGCCTGCCATCCATTATGGGGCGAAAAGGGGGTTTATTCAAGTTCTTATGTACTTTAGGCAGCCCAAATAGTGTAGGAATAATTGGATGTGTCATATTAAGAAAGTTAAATAAATCAATGTCTATACGGCCTTCAATAAATAAGTCATTAATAAAACCCTTAACTGTACGATAGGCCCCATTGATTTCATTGAGGGAGACCTTCAAATAGACTGCACTATTCAATAAACCTAACATATCAGTAGTGTATTCAGCTTGGTTCATAAAAAACAATCCACCCCCTTTATCTGGTTTACAGACTCAGATGTTAGCAAAATTTAAACTGTTTAAAGCATCTTTCTCACTGATAGTAAGATTTCCATCCAAATAATTAGATGGGTGCCGTGCATTTAACAAACTTCTAAAGTCATTCTCACATATTTTTTCAAATAGTGAAATAGAGGGATGTAAGGGCAGATTAAAAATACTAGCCACTTTAAAATCCCTCGTAAGGCTTTTAAAAACCGAATTTATGAGCATTATTATGCTATTACTAAAGCAAATATTACAAATGCTTTAGCTAGGCATATTTTATCTTTTCCTTCACATGAATTTTGTTTTTTGATTATTGATAAAGTTGCCGCAAACAATAGAGGTGGTCTGGCTTCCTTACAACTTGAGGAAAAAGAACTCTTATGGCAACTTAAATTGAATGCTTCAGCTTTGCCAGGACTAAACGACACTATTTCCATTATGAGTATTTTGAAAATGAAGACTTTACGTAGATAGTGATTATTGTGTGTTTATAAAAACTTTTTTAATGTTCTAGATTATATTGCTTTTTGAACATTAATCTTGCTTATTTTTGTATCTATTTATTATTTTTCTTAAGCATCTGCATTGTTAAGAAAATGTTGATGTTTTAGATTTATGTAATTTATTTTGTAGTTGGAGATGTATTTATTTTTGAGGCATGTCTATTATTTTGGTGGATAATGAGACTTTTATTGTGAAGTTTTTTTCTTTGATAGGAAATTATGTCATTCCTTAATTGTGTATTTAAATGTTGATTTCCCATGTAGTTTTGTCTGAAGAAGTTTATGTATATTATATAAACGAAAGCGCTAACCTGAAACCTACATTTTTTGTGTCGAGTGTGATACTTTTTTCTTCCTTTTATTTTTTAAAATATTAATCTTCCAATTGCAGTTATTTCATTCCACACTGTCCATGCACTATCTCGCAAATTTTTTTTGTGGTTGTGCGCACTCCAGTAGATGCGTTAACTGGAAGTGGCAGGAAAGCATCAGCCTGCATTGCTCTAGATCTACTGGTGGACATGCATGGCAGACATTAATTGGGAAAGTGCCAGGTTTAGGGCACAGAGATGGGGTCCAGGAGCCCAGGATATTCATTGGACTCAAAGTGAAGCACCACAGGCATAGGCTTCTGCAGGGGAATTATTCTGACTCCCAGTACAAGTCTGAGGTGTGGGATAGTTTAGCCCAGGTTGTATCCAGTGCCACTGGTATCCCACTCACTGTAGAGCAATGAGGGATGCACTCAATTGTTGTTTGAGGAATTTAGGACTGCTGACATCCCACATCTGAAGTATCAACTCTAGAGAGTACTTGTAAGACTCGGAAAGCTGAATATAGGCCAGACTGGTATGCATAATAGTCTTCTGTTCTTTTTTGTTTTTTCCCCATTTGCCAGTGATTGTGAGTGCAATGTCTGGACCCACAGGGCTAGATTGGAGAGACTGAGGGGAGCAAGTGGTATGTATGCAGCAGAAGGGAAGTGTTAATATAGCATTAAAAGTTAAAGATAGCTTTTGTGGTAATTTATAGAGTTGTATCAAACTGAACTTGCATATCCCAACTGTAGATGTAAGTATGCATGTATTAGTGTGTAGCACAAACCAATATTAGACTTTAGTCAGAGGTTGTGGGTTCAAATACCACAATTCACAGCTATACCATACTGTTATTTCTTCAATAATATTTATATTACATTAAAATATCTATACCAATAACAGAAATGCCCTGCTGTAAACTGTAATCTGTATAATGGGAGCATGCATATATGCAATAACTGCACATTTCAAGGACTACTTGCAGCACTTTGTAGTATAGTGTGTATCTGTTAGGAGGGTAGACTTAAATGTAAAACTTAAGAGTTGTGTAAATATATTAATGCATTGTATGTCACTCATGATGGTACTAAACTTATCTCTTTTTTCTATCATACCAACCCTTATTTCTCTTTTATTTTCTTTATTTTTATTTTATTTTTAAAAATATATTTTTTAATTTTATTTTTCTAGTAATATTTTTTATTTTATTTCTATTTTATTTATTTATTTATTATTTAACATTTGTCTACTGAGAAAGTCCGACTTGGAACGAAGCCAGTTTTCAGCGGAGGCCTGGGGAGAAATGCTCCAGATGCATGTCTTTGTAACATTTTGTAATTGTAATTTTATTTTATTGTTAAAAATATTTTTATATTTTATTTTTATTTTATTTTATTTATTTATTTTACATTTGTTGACCAGGTTAGTCCAGCTGGGTCAGAGTCCGTTTTCAGTGGAGACCCAGGGAGAAAAGCTCCACAAAAAACAATAGACACTTGATTATCTGACTAAAGTGACGTAGTACATATTTCTGTAAACAGGTCTATATTAGAATGATGAAACCTCACTTATGCGAATCCCGACAGGACAACACATAAACGGCTAACCACATGAACACCGAGCGTCCTTAAGCCCGAAATTCAAAATACTGAATCGCCATAATTGTCCACACCATGTTTAGTGAGGTAAAGCGTCAGTGAGAGAGAATTATCCGGTATAGCTCCCTAACGTAAATGTGCAGTAATTACTGACCTTAGGGTTAGGGTGCGGGTTAAGGTAGTTGCATATATAGTAATACATTCATATTTATTTTGTTTGGGTAGGCAGTTCGTAGCAGGCAGTGGAGTTGGCCAGCTATGGAAATTCGATATTTTGAATTTCTCTCTTAAGGACATTCGGTGTTCTTGCAGTTCGCTGTGTATGTGTTGACCTTTCAGGATTCGCGTAAGTGAGGTTTTGCATTCTAATATAGACCCCTGTAAACAATAGCTTCCCAACAGATAAAAATTATGCTTAGTTTAACATGAGTGACATTAGATTTACAAATTAGCATAGTACCTCTAGTACAGTCAAAGGGTACAAAGGATACAATTAGAATATTTACATTCATCACTTTGTGTTTTGCAGAGACATATAAAAGGCACAAGAATTATTATTTGAGTCTATAGTAAAAATAAGCAGGTGCATGGTGGAGAGGCTATATGAAGAAGGAGTGTTGTACAGAAATGTAGTCGTAGAGTTAGGAAGTTAGGTGACACAGGAGTGCAGAAGGGGGTGGACAACTTGGGAGGGAAGAGCCAGGTCAGTCAGGGGGATAGTTACACTGACATAGTCTTACATTGCTTAGGTGTTTTTTTACTGCATTTTTGAACTGGTGTTTAGGTTTAGTATTTCAAATGTGTAAAGTTTATTCCAGCTGTTTGCTGGAGAATAGTTATTATTTTATTATGAATATTTTTTATTTTATTTCTATTTTTTTTATTGTTAAAAATATTTTTTATATTTTATTTATTTATTTATTTATTTTATTGTGTGTCATCAAAATGTATCCATGTCATCCATGTGTACCGCATCACTAAATGCTCCACAGAACAGCGAGGTAGGCCAGCCCCTTGGATCAGCCTGCCCCTACTCCACTGGCAGCTGCACCCATGCCCAGCATGTCTGGGAGCCAACCTGACAGCACTGCCTCTGCTGCCCCTGCACTACCTGTGCCCTCAGGAAGTCCTTCCCCAGAGGCTGGTCCAGAGGTACCGTCCAGGAGCAGTGCAGAGGTGGTAAGTTCATCACCTGCAGCAAGTTTCCAGTAATAGTGCATAGGGTGGTGCACCACATCAGTGGTGCATGCCTACGTCGACTGGAGAGGCTGCTTTCCCTCATTTTGCGTAGTACTAGGAGAAGGAGGAGGTGAAGTCAAGGACTCCAGTCACCTGTGACAGTGATGATAATCCAGTGGGTGAGAACTCAATTCTCACTGTTGCCCAGCTTGACAGCTGTAGGCCCAGGTTGCCCCCACCTTCACCCCAGTCATGGTGTCCCCCAACCTTTTGTGTCCATCACCGTCCCTGTCTCTTGTCTTGTTTATCTTGTCTGTCTGCAATTTCTTCCTCACCTACTTAACTTGCCTGACCCAGACATACCTACGTCCCTTCCCCAACATTCCTCTCTCAAAAAATAAATGGGCACCTGTCCCACAAAAAAAATCGTCCTGTACATAGCTCTCCATTTTGCACACATGTCTTCTTGACACACTTGATTTAGTCCTGTTGGCTATGCAGCATAATTGTGTTCTGGTCACCCTCTCTGGAGGTGATATTCCAAATTCAGTTCATATTCTGCACATATTTTCAGTTTACACTGTTAAAGAAATGGATAGCTATGGCTGTTTCTTACCTACCTCCTGCAAATTCCTGTCCTGCTTTCCCTTTGTTCTTCCCCCTGCTTGCTCCCCATTTCATGACTTTCTTATTTACCCTGTTTTCATCACTTTGATCTAGTAAAAATATAATCACACACAGCACACATAAATTGCTGCAAAAGCAATGTATCCCTTCACTTTTTGGGTTCCATGTTTGCACATAGGTGCGCAATGCACACCAGTTTACAGCAATGGGTTACCTCCGTGCAATCCTGCTTAAACCTGCTGCGCTATGCCAACACACAGCTACACATGTACTATAAAGAATTCATGTCATTGCTTTGTCAGTGTTTAAATAAAAGTTTTTAAAAGTGTTAGACCTGGATTTGAATCCAGTACCTCTGGGCTCAAAAAAAATGTATCCATGCATTAACACGTGCTGCCACAGAGTTAGTTAAGGAGCACTGCTAACTGTCAGACTTTAGCACTGCGGCTCTCATTTATGTAAACTTTGCCAACTGTCGCCCAAACTGCTGCTTGCATCGCTATGGAAAAGTAAATATTATTATGTATTACTGTTGTTTGCTGTCCATTTCCTATGACATGAAAGTACATGTGGAAACATTACAGACTGAAGCTTCTATCTAACAGTATATCACATATTTACAATGCAGCCATGTGTTGCCACCCACCCCAAGCACTGTAACCTTGTATCTCAGTACTTTTTCCAGACATATATCACCTACACTACAGAAAGTAATCTCAAATGTTGTGTGATATGTAATGCACATCAGTCTGGTAACATGCAGAACTACAACTATTGACCCATAAGCCTAAAAAGCCTGATCAGCAAGGCTAGGGAAGAAATCAGCATGGACCTTATCTACAGGGACATAAGTGACCTTCAACACATTTGATCCAACCCACTCTAGTTTTGTTAAGGGTAGATCTTGCTTACTGAACCTTTTGGGACTTCTTGGATTCTGACCCCAAAGACTTGGATGAGGGATAACAGGAATAACGTGACATACCACATATGTTGAGTTATCCACGGCCTTTGACACTATTCCCCATTCATGTCTCCTAGTGAAGTTGCCCCATCTGGGAATTAGGCCATACAGTACCAGATGGATAGCCAACTGGCTCACTCCCAAAGTTGTGAACTGTACCTCCACCACTAGCCCACTTATCAGTGGAATACCACAAGGATTTGTGCTGGACCCTCAACTGTTTGAAAACTATTCCTCTGAAGCACAGGCAACAATAGATGGGATGTGGTTTAACAAGTTTGCAGATGACTGTTTACTGAATGCACTCATATAGAGTCTCCCAGTGATGGTAACATATTACAGAAGGGTCTGACACAGACAAATGATTGGGCAAAAACTCATGGACTGAACAGTGAAGCAAATGGTAGATCACTGTCCCCTTTGGCAATGAAGTACCCCTGCTAATTATAATAAACGTAGCACCCCTCTAAGCTCAAATGTAATGTTGTGAGACTTGGGAACACTTGTTGATAGCAATCTACACTTTCATAACTATGTGTCCTGAGACACACATTCTGCATTGAACACGCCATATATATGTAGACATCACATCCAAGACCAGGGAGGTCATAGCCCTGCTGTACTCTACCCTTATCAGACCACTAAATGAGTACAATGATCTCTTCTGTCTGTACCTCACCAGACACCTGCAGCAGTAGAAAGAAACACAGAGATTTGTGACTGGGAGAATCTAGGGCCTCCAGACATGAAATACATGGAATGACTGAAAGTCCTGTCATTGTACTCACTGTCATGCAGGCTGCTGAGAGGTGACCTATGCCTGGCCTACAGAGCAGTCTCAGACCCTGCCCTACTGGAAATGCTGGACATCTGCAAATGAAGTGAGACAAGACTAACGTGCTCCAAGCTTCTCAACGTAGCCTGTGACACAGCTATACCCCCCAGCGATTAATACTGCTCTGTAATAGGTTCTCACTGAGTGTGAAACAGTGCTCCTCACTGGTTGGGTGATTGGGATGGCACCTATGTCCCTCATGGACAGAGCCTGTCGATGTTGCTCACAACATCATTCTGCTAACAGCCATCTAACTATGCTCAATTAGGGTACTTGTATTTTTTACACAGCTTAGCTTGTAAACACCCTAGGGCCATTAGGCTAGTAGCCAGCTATGAACTTATTCAGACCTCCCAACCTCTTGTTTCCCACACGGCCTGCTGATGTCATCTACTTTAAGCTGACCAGTACTCGTGTAAAAGTCAGACTTGTGCAGTGGTGCTTGCATAAAGTACTGTGGTCTGTAGCCTGTGTACTTAGGTAGGGGTTCTGTTCTCACTGCAGTCAGGCGTGTATGTGTGTGTGTTTGTGTGCGTATGTGTGTGTTTGTGTGTGTCTGTGTGTGTCTGTGTGTGTGTGTGTGTGTGTGTGTGTGTGTGTGTGTGTGTGTGTGTGTGTGTGTGTGTGTGTCTGTGTGTGTCTGTGTGTGTCTGTGTCTAGATAGAAGAGCAGAAATGTGTATCCTACAGTCACTGCTCCAATGCCATGAATTACCAGTATTTTGATACTTGCACATGCCTAGACATCCATTTCATGCAGGCCTGCCAGCCTCTGTCTCCTACATGGCCTGCTGATGACTTCTACTATAAACTGACCTGCACTCTTGCGTAAAGTACTGTGTTCTGTAGTCTGTGTACTTAGAAAGGGGTGCTATTCTCACTGCAGTCAACTGGGTCTGTGTGTGTATGCGAGCTTGCTTGACATTACATAGATCATTTTACACCAGTATGTAGGAAACAATTATTAGCATATTGTCCTCAACAGACACTGCTGATGTCATCAGCTGTATCAGATTTGTGGATATACAGTACCAGGGCAGGGTCAGAGACTGGCCTGGAGGCCAGGCAGATGTCACTTATTCCTGTGTGAGACAGATTACAGTGACATGGCTTTTAATCTATCAACATACATCATGGCATGGTTTATAGGCCGTGTGTTTTGTGATGAGAAAGCCCTGTGGTATCTCCTGCAGCTGTATGTGTCTAGTGAGGTGCATGCAAAAAAGAGCATTATATTAGTGTTCTGATGAGGTTTGAGTACAGTGCTGTCATACAATAATGAGATCTGAATATGATGGCGTGACTTATGTTGTGCACAACACAGACTTTCAATACCAGTGTGGACATGGTGGTCGAAGTACAGATTGCTATCTACATGTGTTCCCAGTGCTTGCATCACTGGGTTTCAGCATAACAGGACTGTAGTCAATGTTGTGATTAACATAGAGTTCAACCTTTTAGAATGAAAACATAAAAAGACACATCTGCATTTATTTGTAGATTGTATGCTTTTGTCACCAGTCATTTGCCTGTGTTACCTTCTCCTGCACTATGTTATCATCATTGGTGGACTCAGTGATTGCATCCAGTATGCAAGAATCAACAGACTTGGGAAGCCAGAGGACATTTGCCTGAACTGTTGAGAAATAGAGTCCAAACAGTGAAGGGCCAAGCATAGATCCCTGGGGCTTGCTAATGGTGACAGCTCTACTGGTACAGGCCGATTCACCAACTTTCACAGATTGTGCTCTGTCAGTGAGCCAAATGCTTACCCATCTAGTGATATAGGGATTAGTCCCCAGCTGGGAGGGTTTCTCAATGATATGCATGGAGGATTGTGTCAGAACCCTAGGCCAGATCACGAATGTCTTACCTTCATCCAGGCCTATCACATGGAATCTTTGTGCTGTGACAACAGGATCGCCTGTGGCGTGACTCAGGACATACGCCTTCTCGATACTGTTGAATCTGCATTTCAACACACCCTCCACATGGGCTGTGTTCTCATAGAAGGATGGTACATCAGTATGCACACATCTGAGTTGGGGGGACAGCACCTGATGCATGCATGTATAGAGACATCCTGACTCTCCTCAACTGAGGTAGACCAACATGTCGTCATAGACCTCTTCTAAATGGACACTATTAATATTCCATCTGTGTGCAACTGACCTGTGTGAGTTGTTAATGCTAAATCATGTCTGTTACATCTGATAGATGTCTTCAAAGTGGTCATTGAGGGCATGCATGATGACATCAATATCATCCTGTGGAACTTGACCAGGTCAAGGCATTTGACACAAATCCATACTGCAGTATTCAACACTGTTACATAGGTTTATAGTATCCAGGTTTATAGGTTAGTAGTAAGCTAACTGCCCTTCTTGGCCATTAGAAGCCTAGTAAATCACCCCATGTAAGAATCAAACCATGCACCTTGTGTCTAAGGTAAACACCTTAACCATTATGCCAACCTCCCACCATAAACGGCTGTATCACCAACTGGGTAGACCAGTGAATCACATGCATGGCATCTCACTTTGTTGAAATGTGTGAAGTGAACTATATCTCGAGTCTAGTGATCAGTTCCGTACCTCAAGACTGTCTTATCTATTGGACCCTTTCCTGTCCGTAATTTAAGTGATGGACATCACAGATGACATATACATCCTGGACAAAACAGCTGACTGAAGGCCTACAGATTGTGGCCAATCACTGACTCCAAGTGTGATATTGGTATAATACAGACAGTATCAACACATACCAAATATTACTGCTACAGCCAGGACGACACCTCCGATGACAAGAAACATGGGGAGATTTGTTAAGTCAGGTACACAAACACACACCCCAAATATAATGTAGACATCACACCATATAATCAGACCAATAGGTATGTGACCCATGTCTTGGAGTACATGGTAAGTGGAACATCCACCAGCATGTGGTCACAGTGCTAAGTAGTCTCTTGAATGTAACACAAATACTGGGTATATGAAGGACATCCACATCAGAGGCCATAATGCCTTCATAGTTCCCAGCCTTCATCACACCAGTAACTGAGTATAATGCACCCTTCATGTACCTCCCTACACATCTTCCAGTGATGTGTAACTGAAGTGTACCACCTTTGTCACAGTCAGGTGTCACACAGCTTATTGGCCATATCTAGGTATTCTTTTTGTGGCATATACATGACTGTCTGATGCTGTGGAACATCAATCACATTTTTACACAAGATGCATGTGTGCTACCTGTTCAGCTGATGCACACACTACATACATAGGTGTTTGACAATATTAATGGCATGTATATCAATCATGACAGTGTGGATTGTGCCATATATAGTCTGGATTGCTCATACTGTCGCATAAAGGTATAGCAGTGTTCCTCTTAACACCTGCAGCAGGTGTTACAGTGCCAGGACAGTGTGTCTGGTTACCTTCATAGAGGATGTATCATAATAGTTGTTCAAGAGTGTGTGTGTGTGTGTGTGTGTGTGTGTGTGTGTGTGTGTGTGTGTGTGTGCGCGCGCGCACGTGCACGCACACGTAGACTCATCTGTTATCATTCTAAATCACTTATGTTATGTCAGGGGCATAGGATTACTTGTGGTATTATTCTGATATTGGTCAACAAATATAAAATAAATAAATACAGTAAATATTATCCCTGATTGAGGTTGGTTCTTTTAAGGCTTTCCATGAGCCTTTACCTGTGCCTGCCTTGCTGGAGACTTCTGCTGAGATTATAGTTATATTCACGTATGTCATGTTGCACAGCTTCACAATATGTACCCTACCCCGGTTGTATGTCAGATGTCCTCTGCATTATTTATGTAAGGATGCTTATCTCACACAGACATCCTCCCCATTATTATGTCACCTTGTATGACAGTCACATAAATGCATTTTCACTGTACAGTGCTTACTGTAATTACTACAATTTGTGATTGTTGTTGATGCTACAACCATCTTCCATTGACATGCTCTCATCTGCTGTACATTTGGCTTTTACCTGTCCTCTTTGCCAGTGTTCATTCCTACGATTCATCTGTATGCCCCTATTCAATGCACATTTCCCCCTGAGTGTTTATTTTACATGGCAGTTCATGTACCGTTACAGATCATTTACACAGCTTTGGTACAGAATGCTAGGAATGGAATATCACAATACTCTGCACTGTAGCTACACTGTCCTGTACTGTCTTTGGACCATATACTTCACATTCATACATCTCAACTTTCCAGATATTCCCAGGATGTCCAGATTGTTCCTTATCAAATTTGTGGCTTTCTGCCCCATATCACTGGGATGATTTCAGGACTGATATGACTCAGTATTACATACATTTCAGTTCAGACCTCTCAACTGTGCTGATTTTTGCAGAATGTCCAGTTTTTGTCTCATATTTTTTACCTTTTCCCCATAACATTTTGGATCTGATGTTGTCCTGTTAATTTCATTAACCTGTGGGTATTGGTTCTAAACTTTGGAAATGATCAGATGCTTTTTTTTTTCTTTTTTTTTTTTTTACAGCTTGAGCTTCATGACTTGAGCTCTTCCCTATACCAACAATGCCTTGCTCCCCCAATGTACCCCAGATCTTGTTTGCTGCTGATGTTCATCGTGTTACACTGCTGCAGTCATTACACTTAGGTTATCCTGCTGTCAGGCGGTCCCGCAGTCGGCCAGAGTTCCAAAGTCTTGGTCCGATGTCGGTTGCTGTCGCCTCCTCCCTGACGTCAGTGCGACAGGGGTATATAAGATGCAGCCAACGCCATTTTCTTCTGTCTTTCTTGCCGCGCGGTGCCCAAAGCAGAAGCAGTTCGCAAGTGCTGGTCGGCCAACACCTGAGATTTTCATTCCGAATCCAGAGCCGAAGTCTTCTAAAAAAGCTAAGTACCCCGTTGGGGAAACTTTTTCTTCCCTCAGACCGATGTCAGTAAAAGTTAATAATTGTATTTCTTGTGGGAAGCAAATACCTCATAAGGATTTCCACTCCTATTGTATTCCATGCCTAGGCCCTGACCATGACGTCACTGGTTGTCGGTTTTGTGCTAGGTTTAACAAGCGCACTATTAAATGGTTTGATTTTGCCCGACATTATTTTGGTAGAAAATTCAATTACACCATGCCGTCGGAAATTCCAACGACCACAATGCATAAAAAGTGCAAAGACAAGGACAGGCATCCGAGGCCCAAAACTGACGACGAGGCCTCTTCTAGGCGGTCGCTGATTCTCCGGTTTTCAGCGAGGTGCCTACGCAGCCCCTGACGACCGCTTCCACAGAACTACAGACTGCCTCCGACTCCCACGTGGAGCTGGCTGGGCCTTCGGATGCACTAGGTCTTCAGCTTACCGATCCTAAAGCTACAGAGGGAACCGAAGTAGCTGAGCAATCCACAGCTACAGAGGGTGTTTTCAGACTTACCCAGTTAACCATTAAACCCTCTGCTAAGTCTAAGCCGCCCTTAAAAGCAAAGAAACAGACACAACTCTCTCCAGGACAGGCTTCCATGCCTAAGAAACAAATGCTTAGAATGGCCGAGGACCTAATCACCCTGATCAGGAGGTCCCATCCCCCTCCAGATAAAAGGCCCAGACAGGATGCAGACTATGAATCTTCTGATCAGGTGTCCATTTCCTCAGACTCTTCCTCGGACCTAGGATGGTCTTTACCCCCTTATAATGATTCTGATGCTGAGGAATCAATTCCATCAGCCTCTCCGCCTGAGGACTACTCCTTTGGGGAGACCTTACATACCATGAGGGAGCATTTCCATTGGGAAGGCCAGGATTACTCAGAATCCAAGAAAAGGCTCAGAGACTTCCTTTTATTGCCTCAACACAGACCCCTTGCTATCCCACCAGTTTTAGACATTGTGGATGATGTGTACACTGAATCCAGTTTGAACCCTGACTCCTTACCCCCAGCCCCAGTTAAACTGGATAGATATTACAGAGTCCCTGACTCTCACAAATTTCTGTACAAAAGCCCTGTAGCTGACCCTGAAACTATTTCTCAGGGACCCAAAGGGATTAAGGCCTCATCAACAAAAAACCCATTTCCCTCTGACAGAGATTCCAGAGCATTAGAGAGATGGGGAAAGAAGGTATATACGTCTGCAACTTTAGCAATGAGAGCTTTGAATTGCCAGTTTCACATGCTAAGATATCAGTAATAGCAATTTTTAATGTCTCAGTTGAAACAAAAGATGCTTCCAGATTCAGATCCTCCTAACTTAAAAGAAATGCAGGATTTATTGCATGCAGCTGAACAAGTGGGAAAACATACTTTGCAGTGTGGGTTTTGATTCCTTAGAGGCCTCCTGCAGAGCAGCAGTTACAGGCTCTGTCATTAGAAGGCATGCTTGGTTAAAAGAACATACGTTACCAGATCATGTTAAGGTCAAACTGTTGGATGCACCTTTGTAGCGGGATGTGCTGTTTGGAGTTAAGGCAGATGAGGTATTAAAGAAGATGGAGGATAAGGCAAAATCTATGCAAACGGTGAAATATTTCTTACAGGTTCAGCCTTCTCGTTTTAGCAGAAATTGGCCAACAAAGAATTGGTCCTTTCCAGTCACAGATAGACCTCAAAGGGGCAGATACAGACGTCCAAGAGGTAGAGGTCAGACACAAGGCCCTTACAGGCCTCGACAATGGGGCACACCAGGCCAGAAAGAAGGGGAAGACAGGCATCAACCTTATAAAAAAACAGCCTCAATGACTTTTCACTGCAGCTGCCAAATAGCTCTCTCTTGGCAGCCCCCTTAGGAGGAAAACTGGCACTTTTCTATCACAACTGGCATTGCATCACCAAAAACAAATGGGTTCTCAACATTGTATCTCAAGGTTACAGGTTCCATTTTCATACCGTGCCAAGGCTAAAAGGAATGCCAAATCTGCCACCAAATCAATGGGCAGAGGCTCAAAAACAAATTACAGCACTCATGGACATGAGAGCTCTTCAAAAGGTACCACCACAGGAACAAGGACAAGTATTTTACTCGAGACTCTTTCTGGTTCCCAGAAAGGACAAAGCCTGGAGACCCATTTTGGACCTTTCTACACTAAACACTTACCTGGATGTTCCGAAATTCAAGATGTTGACACTACAGCAGCTTCTTCCCATGCTGGGCAAGAAAGCTTGGCTCGTGACTTTGGACCTCAAAGAGGCATATCTGCATGTCTCTATCAGACAAAACTGCAGAAGATACCTCAGATTTCTAGCTGGTTCAATGCACTATCAATTCTCTGCAATGCCCTTTGGCTTATCTACTGCGCCCAGGGTCTTCACAAAGTGCCTAGCACCAGTAATTGCATTTTGCAGGCAAAAAGGAATTCATATTTATCCATACCTGGACGATTGCCTGATTCAAGCAGAGAGCAAGGACATTCTACTAAACCATCTGACATACGTAAAAAAATTAAGTTGCCTGGGGTACACAGTAAACGAAAAGAAATCAAAACTAGTGCCCTCACAACAGATAATATTCCTGGGTGCCAGCTTGAACACAACGACCCAGATGGCTTATCTCACGTCAGACAGGCAAGGACAACTGACTCAATATTTTCTAATTCTGCAGGGCTTGGGCTACATGGCATCATGCATACTTCTAATTCCATATGCCAGACTGCATATGAGGAAACTACAATGGTACTTATGGTCTCTACACTGTCAAAGTTTGGAAACAGTTATACCACTAATTCCCTGCCTACAACAGGAGTTTCAATGGTGGGCACAAGCTTGTCACCTCAACAAGGGACAGGCTTTCACTCAACCCACAGCCAGGCAGACACTGACAACAGATGCATCGGATTACGCCTGGGGAGCACACATGGCAGGAAAATGTATCCAAGGTGAGTGGCCCACAGAGCAAAGACATCTCCACATCAATCAAAAAGAGATGCTAGCTATACAAAATGCTATTATAGCTTTCAATGACCTATTGCATCCAGGACAATTGCTACTAAAGACAGACAACACCACAGTTATGTGGTACATAAACAAGCAAGGGGGCACACACTCCTACCCCCTCTGCAGACAAGCCATGACCTTGTGGAACACAGCTCTCAACTACCAAGTTCATCTGCAAGCACAATACCTGCCAGGAGAGAAAAAACACACTGGCAGACGACCTAAGCAGAAACATTATGGACCCACATGAATGGGAACTAAACCCACAAATATTCAGAATGATAACACAAAAATGGTGGAGCCTGGACATAGATCTGTTTGCTTCTCCAAAGAACTGCCAATTAAAGAAATTCTGCACAAGGAGCTACCATCCACAAGCATGGAAAGTGGATGTCCTCTCATTCAGCTGGAAAAAACTACAAGTATATGCTTTCCCACCTTTACCTCTCCCTCCAAAGGTACTCATAAAAGCCAAGCAGAAAGAGCCAAAAATGATCCTGATTGCACCAGACTGGCCACGCCAGCACTATTACCCAATCTTAAAGAACTTAGCACAAGAGCCACCCTGGATTTTGCCTCAAACCCCACAGTTGCTGACACAACACAACAATCAGATACTTCACAGCCAGTTAAAGACCTTAAATCTAGCTGCATGGAAAATTCCTTAGCGAAGCAAGCAATGCCTCTCTCCAAAGCTGTTATGGAGGTCATTCTGGAGGCCAGAAGGTCTAGCACTAGATAAGCATACTCGGATAATTGGAAAAGATTCTGTGCCTGGAACCAAGTGTACAACCTTGACCCTCTTGTCCTAAACATTCCTCAGATACTGCAATACTTAACTGAGATGCTGGACAAGGGCCTCTCTTTTTCATCTATCAAGATCCACGCCTCAGCTATCTCTGCTCATTACAACACAGATCCTCCAATTTTCTCTAATCCTTTGCTCAGACAATACCTCAGAGGGGCTAAAAACATAAGACCACCCCGTAGAGCACCTACACCAACTTGGGACCTTGACTTTGTTTTGGAAAAATTAACTTTACCTCCTTTCGAGTCAGCTAACACAGCAGAATTAAAATACATCTCTTGGAAAACTGCTCTGCTACTGGCAATAAAATCAGCATGAAGAGTATCAGAATTACAGGCACTAATGGCAGTGGAACCTTTCCTCATCTTCCACCAGGACAGGGTGTCTTTAAGAACTAACCCTACGTTTATGCCAAAGGTGGTATCAAGTGTGGCTCTAAACCAAACTATTCACTTGCCAACTTTTTTATCCAAAACCACAGAACAAAGGGGAGAGACTACTACATTCTTTGGACATTCACAGACAGTTACGCTTCTACTTGGACAAAACCAAAGCTTTCAGAAAATCTGAGCAGTTATTGGTAGCATACGCTGCAGGAGCACAGGGAAAAGCCATTTCAAAACAGACTATTTCAAAATGGATAGGACACTGTATACGTTTCTGCTATAACCGACCGTGGGAAACCTGTACCTAGCAGCATTAGGTCTCACTCCACCAGGGCAACAGCCACTTCAACTGCCTACCTCAGGGGAGTACCTACCAAGGATATTTTGGAAGCAGCAACATGGAGTTTTGTGCATACCTTCCCCAAACATTACCATTTGCCTTTATACTCCAAATCCAGAGCTGGCTTCGCCACTGCTGTACTGCAGGGCCTTATAGCCACCCCTAATGCCTTATAGATCCAGCCTCCCTACCTCAGCTTTGGGATTCCACTCAAGTGTAATGACTGCAGCAGTGTAACACGATGAACATAGTACAGTTTTGTACCTACCATAAATGTAGATGTTCGAATGTAAACACTGCTGCAGTCCAGGTTACCCTCCCTCCTTCCCTCTTACTTTCTGAAACTTACATAGGGCATCTACCCTTTATTACCTATGGGGAGTATTTGCTGGTAATTAAAAATGGTCGTTTGCTTTTCTTTTGTATTTTTTACTAGCAATTTGAATTGCCTACCTATTTGGGGGCACTTGACATCTGGGGCAAGAAAAACTGAAGAAAATGGCGTCGGCTGCATCTTATATACCCTCTGGCCGACTGTGGGGACCGCCTGACGGCAGGATAACCCAAGTGTAATGACTGCAGCAGTGTTTACACTCGAACATCTACATTTATGGTAGGTACAAAGCTGTACTTTTAGCATCAGCAGCGAGTTCCTCTAGCTGTGAGTTTCTCCTTAGAGTTTTGGTGTTTGGTGGTCTCTCTGAGTGCCTTAAGTTTTATTTATTTTTTTTTTGCATCTAGTACCTACCCTTTTCTTTTGTAAACATTCTCCTGTTTAAAATAGAAATCTTAGATTAAAAACTCTATTTCTCTCTTCCTGTCTTTTCTGTCCGTTAATCATGTTTTCTGCGTTTAGATTTCCTCCTTTCAAAAAAGAAAAAAAGTTTCTCTTTTCTACTTTTTTCTTTTCAGTATGTCCGAACAGAAACCTTTGGGTTTTAAAAAAATGCATTTCCTGTGGGCAGAAGATGCCTCTGTCTGATGCCCACAGGGAGTGTGTTTATTGCTTGGAGCCTGCCAACCTTCAGGCCCCTTGCGAGATCTGTCAAGCCTTGTTCTGTTGGATAGGAGGAGCAAGCTTGTGCTGAAAGACATGCTTCCTCTCTCTTTCACCTCAGAGGTACTACTTCAGGGGCACAACCCCGTTCTAAGAGACCCAAGGAAACCCAGGAGAGTAGGAAGCGCTGTCTTGTGCGGTCTTCCTCGGAGCCTTCCAAGAAGGTTCTGAAATTGCCGGAACCGACTCTGACGGTTCCATGCTTGGTTCTGATGTCTTCTCCTCTGCCTGGTCACCTAATATTGCTTTGGGTCTGAGTGGCTATCCTTTGTCATCGGCTCCTACTGGGGTGGCTCCTGGCTTGGTGCTGCAGGATTTTCTCCAAAATCTTGCTCTTGCTCCCCCAGGAGATCTTTGAGACCACAGTCATCAGCTTCTTCCAGGTCTTCCTGAAGCCTTTCCTCCAAGGACATTGGCAGACTGATGAGGCGGTTCCTCAAGGCCCAGATTCAGATTGGGCTTGTGTCCGCTCCATGCACATCTGCTTCCGTGAGGGTTTCACCTTTCCAACCTTTGGCTCCTTCTCTGATCCGCCCTTCAGTTTCAGAGTCTTTGGTGCCATTGATCTCTAGTGCCGAGGTGTCGGAGCCAATAGAGTTGTCTTCTTACCCTCCAACTATTTCCCTTACCTGCTTGGCTCCATTGGCTTTGGTTCTGAGCATGTCTTGGAGCAGTAGCGTTGAGGTCAGATTTGGGGGAAGGGCATCGACTCCAGAGCTTTCTGATCCTTTACTTCCCCTTGGAGCTTTGGCATTTGACAGCTTGGCTCCGACTCCCCCTTCGGAGCAGGAGGCTCGAGCTCTTCATGGAGTGGCTTTGGCCCTGGTGGGACAGCTTTCAGTGGTTTGGAGCCCTTCAGTTTTTGAATTGGTGGAGTGTTCTCTCCCATCCAGAGAGACCCTCAGCACTCTCTGCCATGGTACCTCCCCCCATCCATACTGGTCCTGGTGCCCAAGGCCTCCATTGTGCCACTTGAACAGCCAGATTCCCCAAAACTTCCACTCTCTCTCCTGATGACAGAACCCCAGGCATCCAGGTTCCTCGGAAGAGGCCGTGTAAAAGGAGACACATTGATTCCCCTATGGAATCATTTACGACGGACACAGATTTTGAGGAAGGGGAATGGTCCCCAAAGTTACCACCAGATGACGTCACCTTTGGAGACATTTTAGAAATCTTGTACTAGAGGGGTGGTTGGTCAGCCCAAAATCCTTCCCCAGAGGAGTCATTGTTGTGGGAGGCTTTCAGGTCTGGCCCATCTACTACCCCTCCTCTGGCTGACCTGCTGATCCAGTTTGTATCTTCCAGGGCTAGGAAGGAACTGGACACAGAAGAACCAATCCCAAAACATGCAGACAAGATTCGCAATGACCCTGCAGATAAGTTATTTTGGGCCAAGGGTATCCCTGTAGATGCCATGGTTGTGGCAGCCACCAAGAAGGAACTTGCCCAGGAGAGCTCCTCTGTCCATCTCCCAAATAGACAATCCCAGGCATTGGACAGACTTAGCAAAAGAGTTTGTCTCTTCCACGTTCACCTTGAGGGCATTAAAGTACTTGTCTCATTTTACGAAGTTACAAAGGGACTTAGTAAAGGAACTTTCTAGTTCAACTCCAGGGTCCATGTCTGCCGTGGATCAGAAAACCTTTTCTTCCAGACTGGCCACCCTACAGTCACTAGCCAGTGCATCCATGAGGTTGATTTCCTACACTACAGAGGTTACCTCAAGGGCTGCTGGTTCAGGCATTGCCACAAGGCATCATGCCTGGATGAGGTTGTGTGATTTTGTGGAGCCTTTAAAACAACCCTTTATTAATTCTCCCTTTGATCTCTCCACCTTGTTTGTGCCAACTGTTTGTGAGGCTCTCTCCTGGACTGAGAAGGATGGAAAGACCTTGGCTGCCATCGGAATACATTTCTCTACTCCACAAAGGACTGTCTCCAGGAACCACCATGGGAGTAAGAAAATGTGGTTTTGAAAGTTGCAGGGTCCTTTACAGGACACTCAGGGAGAACCCCCCCCCCAGGGCAGAGGGGGGAATAATCAAAATGAAAGACGCCACCCACACAGCCAAGGGGTCCACACAATCGGGGGTCACAGGAGACCTCTTAGGATAAGCCCTTCCAGCGATCCTGAACAGTTGCACAACTGTCCTTCTCTGGAGGCAGTTGGGGGAGGGGCGATTCTCCTTGCACCCAAAAGCCTGGGAGACCATCACAAGTGACAACTGGGTGCTAAGGATCATATCCAGGGGATACTACATTCCCTTTCTGGAAATTCCCAAGAAAAAAATGTTACCACCCTGATGTTTTACCCAGTCAGAGGGAAAATGTGCCCCATGAAATAGAAAAGCTTTTGCAAAAAAGAGTCATCCAGGAGGTCCACTCCAATCAAGTCGGATCGAGCTTTTACTCCAGATTCTTTTTAGTACTCAGAAAGACAGGAGACTTGAGACCTATTCTGGATCTGACCTCTCTGAACAAATTGATAAAGCACACGAAGTTCAGGATGGTCACAATCCAGTCCATCCTGTCACTGTTGAAGGCAGATGAATGGATGCTCTGTGGACCTGAAGGATGCGTATTACCATATAAACGTAGAATAAAGAAACCGAAAAACTGCACCAGGTTAAACTTTAATTGAGCGCTTTCGTCTCCTCAATGGAGACTTCTTCAGAATGAAATTGACATCCCCCAACAACGTTCTATATACACACACACCCATATGAATAAGTAATCATTTAGCAAATAAAAATCCTGACAACATAGTGTAACCTATTACAAAATATAAAAATATATTCCATAAATCACATCAGTTGTAAATATTACATTAAAAAGTGTGCCTTTAGTCTGAGAACAGGGCTAATAGACACCCCACAGTTAAGACCAGGGGGTTCACTTGCATTAGTCCTGATCTGCCATCTAAATTCAGAAATTCTAAAAAATCATTTAATGGGCCACCCCTTTCCCCCAGTTTTATCTGTTCTAAAATAATAAACCTAAAATTATGTCCTTCATTGGCCTTGGCATGTGCTGCAAGGGCATTTTTAGTTTCTTTTTTCTTGATGTCATAGCGTTGATATACCCTGCTTCTAAAAGCATTTTTTGTTTTCCCAATATAGAAGCTTGAACATTGGGAACACAATGCAAGGTATATTACTGCTTTACTACTACAGCAAAATCTGCTATTAAGTTTATATTTACCATAATTAGGAATAAAAATATATTTTCCTTCTATAACATAGTGACACTTTATACAATAACCACATTTTTTCATCCCCCTCCACTGTTAGGGATATACTTATGTCTTTCTAACATATTCTTAATACAGCATTCCTTTTAATATACGGTGTTAGGTTTAGTTTTCACCAATTCCAAATGTTCAGCATTTGTGTGAAAAATATTCCAATTATCCCTTAAAATATTATTGATTTCATAAAAATGTTGATTAAAACCAAGTATACCTGAAGTATTACATTTTTTATTGCAATCATCCTTTTCCTGTTTTTGTGGAACATTACCTGACCCAAGCAAAGGAACAAAAAAAAAACATTATTTCTTTTTTGAGCAACTTCATTCAACATTCTACTAGCGAACATCTCAGGCTATCCTCTCTGTACTAACATAACCTTTAATATATCCATTTGTTCCAAAAATTCATGGTACTCTGAAACCATTCTGGCTAGTCGTACCCCCTGCCCCTTAATTAATGATTTTTTCTGGTGGAGGGGGTGACTACTATCAAAGTGTAATAAGCTATTTGAATATGTGGGCTTACGAAATATATTAGAAGTAAATTGTCCAAGTGCCCCATCCTTTTTGATAGTAATATCCAGATAATTGACCTGTTCATAGCTAATAGTATGTGTAAATTCTAAGAAATCTGTACTAGCCTTTATAAATTCCTGGAATTTGTCCAGCTCATAACTATATTTATCCCACAGAATAATGATGTCATCAAGGTAACGACCATAAAACTTCCAGCCATCAACAAAGGGACTTTTAAAGACAATGTCCCTCTCTCAAAATGCTAGAACAATATTAGCAAACATGGGGCCACATGCTGCCCCCATTGCTACACTTTTTACTTGTTTAAATAGTTGCTGTTCAAAAGTAATGATATTTGTCTCCAATAATGTTTCCTTAAGACTCCTAATAGTTAAAATGCAATTATGATTAAGTGTAGTATATTGACATAGGTAAAACCACTATATACCTGTATCATGTGGTATAACTGAAAATAAGTTAATAGTTGTAAACATCAAAGTATTATCAAACATTCCACTATTATTTTTTGCTAGAAAATAACGGGAGTCTTTTAGAATCCGTGAACAGTCCATCAGAATATATTTTAGCTTGTTATCAATGAACCTGGCAATAGGATATGTCTTGGATGCATGAGCATCAGCTGTTGGCCAGAGGGGTGGGTCCATTAAGTCTTTATGTATTTTGGGGGCCCCAAAAATTGTAGGAATTTTTGGATGTTCAGCTGCCATAAATAAAAATCCATCCCTACTAATTTATTGATTCATAACTAACTCGTCCAATATCACATCTACCTTTCTATAGCAAATGTTTTTTTCGTTTAAACTAATCTCCTCATAGGTGTCCCCATACAGTATTGTAAACATTTTATCCACATAAAAATTATAGTTCATAATGACCAACCCACCCCCCCTGTCAGGTTTCATAACCCTTAACTCTTGAGTTATTACAAATATGTTTTAATAACTTCATTTCTTCATCATTTAGATTATGTAGTGTATTATTCCATTTGGTAGCAGGACTAAGACAGAATATATGTGTGTGAATGAGAGGGAGGATAGAGGAATGGTGAGGATGCAAGGAGTAGAGGTGGCGAAGGTGGATGAGTTTAAATACTTGGGATCAGTAGTTCAGAGTAATGGTGAATGTGGAAGAGAGGTGAAGAAGAGAGTACAGGCAGGATGAAGTGGGTGGAAAAGAGTGTCAGGAGTGATTTGTGGCAGACGAGTACCAGTAAGAGTGAAAGGGAAGGTCTACAAGAGGGTAGTGAGACCAGCTATGTTATATGGGTTGGAGACAGTGGCATTGTCAAAAAGGGAAGAGTCTGAGCTGGATGTGGCAGAGTTAAAGATGTTAAGATTTGCACTGGGTGTGACGAGGGTGGACAGGATTAGGAATAAGTACATTAGAGGGTCAGCCCAGGTTGGAAGGTGTGGAGACAAAGCCAGAGAGGCAAAATTATGTTGGTTTGGACATGTGCTGAGGAGGGATGCTGAGTATATTGGGAAAAAGATGCTAAGGATGAAGCTACCAGGTAACAGGAAAAGAGGAAGACCTAAGATAAGGTTTATGGATGTGGTGAGAGAGGACATGCATCTGGTTGGTGTGACAGAGCAAGATGCAGAGGACAGAAAGAAGTGGAAACAGATGATCCAATGTGGCGACCCCTAATGGGAACAGCCAAAAGAAGATGACGAGTGTATTATTCCATTTGGTATTCCTAAACATATCCCTAATGTCTTTTTCACACATTTTCTCATAAATCAAAACTGAAGGGTGTAAGGTCAGGCTAAAACTACTAGGTTTCTTACACATCTGTCCTGCTACTGCATTGTTAGAAGAAGTCTCTTTAAAAAGAAATTCAAAGTTTAATTTCCTTGTATATAATTTTAGGTCTGTTAAAGTTTGATCCAATGTTCCCATACTATTGGGTACAAAAGTTAGGCCTTTTTCAAAAAGGTCTGCTATGTCGCTCTATAAAACTGTGTCACTATGTAACCTTTAAAATCACCTCTCTTATTGTTGAGAATAACTAAATTAGCACTGTTATAGTCACTCAGTGTCTGTTCCCCCTCCCCTTCCAGCTGCCCCTCGTTTGTGTCGGATAATATGAATTGTTGTGTTTCCCCCTCTCTAGTTCCTCAGTCCTGCTCAGATGGGGGTATTCTAAAGGGTCAGGGGTATGGTTCACATTGTCATCACTGTTGCCCATGTTAATATTATTGTTATCCAATTCAACCCTATAACTTCTTTGTTGTCCTAATGGGGGTAGTGGGTAGGCCCTATGCTGTTGATATTCTTTCTCATCTCTCAAAGGTTTTTTTAACCTTTCTTTGTTTTAATTCAGTAATACTGTCATCAATTTTAACAAAAATATTAAAATATTCAGCCTTTCTGCTTTCAAATAATAAGTCAGCGTGTACATTTCTTTCTAGAACATTGATTTTTTCCAACAACTCTGTCATTTTTCTATCATTGTCTCTAATGAGACAACCCAAAAGTTCACAACCATGTCTATTAAAAAGTTCAAGAAGTTCTAGGTGAAGTGGGGAGTCCCTACCAAGCCTGAAGGATATTTCCATGTTCTTAATCCCTTCGGGATATGCTCAGTGCATTCACACTCCCTCAGATAGTTATTTTCGAGCTGTAATTTTCGATAGTCCAAAGGTAGTTTCTCCAGATTCATTAGTTGTTCATAGGTTCATAGGTTCATACTAGGCTATCTGCCCTAGGGCATTTATAAGCCTAGCCAGAGTATGTTTGGCTTTCGCCACCCATTTTAAATTAATTTTGCTATGCCCTTTTTCGAGGTTAGTATACTGTGTCTCTGTCTAACAGTGACACAGAAGTGATACCCGGGGTAAACCTATGATCTCCCATCCACTCATCAAGATTCTTCTTGAAGAGAGTCAATGAGGGACTCTGCCTAACCTGGACTGGGATTTTATTCCATAGTGAAGGGAGCCTCTGGGTTATGAATCTGTCCCTCCAGCATGTCCTATTTATTTCAGTGCTGAGGTTCAAGTCTCTCGAGCGTGTAGCTCGATGGGATTTGGATTTTTTGAGGTGCAGCATGTCCCTTAATTCGGGTTGGACATGGCCTTATACGTCAGGCACAGGTCACCTCTGAGCAGGCGGTATGCCACTGAGTAGAGCTGGAGTTTCTTTAACCGGGCAGCATATGGCATCTGTTTGAGCCCTTTGATCCTCTTGGTGAGGTACTTTTGGGGTCTTTCCAGTTGCTGCAGGTGTTTGGTAAGGTACATCCCAAAAGGGGCATTGTACTCGATTATGGGTCTGATGAGGGATGAGTAAAGAGGCACGATGACCTCCCCTAATCTAGATGTGAATCCCTTCATGATTAGGTGGGCTATATAAAATGTTTTTCTAACCACTTTGGCCACGTGGTTGTCAAATGAGAGATTGCTATCAACTTGGGTCCCCAGGTCCCTAATGACTTCTTCTGTACTTAATGGATTACCACCTATGTGGTAATTTGTGGGCACTTTGTTTTTGCCAAAGGGGATGACTATACACTTTTTGGCATTTAGCTTGAGGCCATGGCTCTGGCACCAGTTGTCTGTTTCTATGAGGCCCTTTTGGAGGATGCTTGTGTCGGCTGGAGAGTCGATTATGGTGCCCAGTTTGCAGTCATCTGCGAACTTGGTCAGCCACAGTCCATCCGTGTTGGCCTGTACCTCCGAGAAATATATACCAAACAAGAGAGGTCCCAGGACTGAGCCTTGTGGGACGCCACTTGTAACTGGTTTGGAGTCTGACATGGCTCCAGCAATTCTAACCATGTGGGTTCTGTCCTTGAGCCAGTTTGCAACCCATCTAGTGACATAGGGGTTTATATTTAAGCTGGTGAGCTTATCTATAATGCCTGAGTGGGGTATTGTATCGAAGGCTTTTGTGAGGTCCAGATAGGCTGTGTGGACCACCTTCCTTTCGTCAATGGCCTTGGTGACTGTTTCAAAGAAGTCAACCAGGTTTAAGAGGCAGGATCTGCCCTTAACAAAGCCAAACTGGGTAGGATCCAGTGTCTGTAGGTCCCCAATATCTTTATTTATGAGGTCCATGATGATCCTTTCCATAGCTTTGCAGACCAAGCTAGTCAGGCTTATGGGGTGATAGTTTCCAGGGTCAGTTGAGGCACCACCTTTGTGGAGAGGGACCACTGTTGCTGTACGCCACTCTTTAGGTACATATCCTGTAGTAAGGCTGAGATTGAACAGTAGTTTTATGTTTGGGTTTAGCTCTTCTTGGAGTTCATGTAGGACGCAGCCTGGGGCACCGTCTGGTCCCATTGATGCTGTGTTTTTTGCTTTGGAGAGGGCGGCTCCCACCTGAGCATCTGAGATGTCGGGGGGGCAGCACTCTGCTGGGATAGATATTTGCCCTTTTGGTGGGGAGGGGGGAGAAGTTTGCGCTGAACCTGTCAGCTAGGATGTTGGCAAGGTCTGTGGGATCAGTGTATTTTTTGTCATTTTGGACTAATTCTGAGCATATCTGGGAATTCCCACCCAGGTTCCTAACATAACTAAAGAAAGCCTTGTGATTATCTTTAGTGTCCTGTGCAATTTTTCTCTTGAAGCTGGCCTTTGACGATTTTATGAGTGCCCTTAGTTTTTTGCTAATACTGATCAGAGATGCCTTCCCTTTTTGGGATTTTGCTCTATCATGTAGTAGCTTCCTCCTTCTATTGTATAGTTTGTTTATGGCTGGGGTCCACCAGACAGGTCATCTGCCTTTGGAGGATTGGGTCTTGGTTTTATTTGGGATTGCATGATCCATGCATTCCTGAAGGTGTTCATAGAATGCATTTATAAAGGATTCTGCGGTCTGGGCCGTATTTTCCACAGGCCCGGGGGCTTTGAAGGATTTCACCTCAGTTTTGAGGAGTGTGAAATTTGCTTTAGAGAAGTTTTTCACTGTGGTTTTCTGGGCAGGGGGTGGGGTCGGGATGTGAATATCCAGTGAGATCAGTTTATGGTCTGATCTTACCAGTGAGGGATACACTTCTGGTCTGGAGCATAGAGTCCCCATGTTGGTGATGATCAGGTCCAGTATGTTTTCCCCTCTTGTGGGAGTGGTAACAAGTTGTTCCATAGCATTTGAGTTTATGAATTCTAGGAACCTTTGGGTAAGGGTGTTGGAGCTAGAGTAATGCTCCCAATCTATGTTTGGGTAGTTGAAGTCGCCCAATATAATGGTGTTCGGAGAGACCTTCATAATTTCCAGTGTTCTCAGGAAGGCCGAGTGGGGTTCCTGGGTTTAGGAGGGTGGTCTGTAGCAGTCTGTAGCAGTTCATTTACAGTTTCATAATTGTCTGTTGGGGAATGCCGCGAATCCGGCCACCGTTCCTTTTCCCCTTCTAGCCATTGTGTGAAAGTGTTGCAGGCATTGTAACTTGGCCTGCCTACAGCTGAGTCTGTTTGTTGCGGGATACGTAGATCCGCTCCTCTAGGATGACTGGGGCTCACTTCCTGTTGTCTTTGTGCCGGTGTAATACTGCTGCGATCCAAACTTTCATTTAAAGCAGCCAATCCTGTCCCATTCAGGCCCGGATGAAAAGAACTAGCTGAAGAGATTTTGGAAATACTAGTTTTTACCATCAAATCCATATGACTGGCCAGATTCACCACTGTCATATTCAGGGCTTGTAAAGCCTGTGCTAGCGAGGCAATAGTGGCTGGTTCAGTTTCCTTGGCTCCTTCCATCCCAAAGAAACCAGTAAACACACAAGTCCACAAACCAAGGAATAAATGCAGAATAAAGAAACCGAAAAACTGCACCAGGTTAAACTTTAATTTAGCACTTTCGTCTCCTCAATGGAGACTTCTTCAGAATGAAATTAAGACATCCCCCAACAACCTTATATATGCACAGACACACCCATATGAATAATTAATCAATTAGCAAATAAATGAAGCCCTAAAAAGAGCTCCACTCAGATACATAAATCATTATCAAAAATCCTGACGACATTGTGTAACCTATTACAAAATATAAAAACATATTCCGTAAAACACATCAAGTTGTAAATATTACATTAAAAATTGTGCCTTTAGTCTGAGAACAGGACAAATAGACACCCAACAATTAAGACCAGGAGGGTTCACTTGCATTATTCCTGATCTGCCATCTAAGTTCAGACAATTCTAAAAAAATCATTTAATGGGCCACCCCTTTCCCCCAATTTTATCTGTTCTAAAATAGTAAACCTAAAATTATGTCCTTCATTGGCCATGACATGTGCTGCATGCCATGGTGGTTGTGGCGGCCACCAAAGAGAGTTCCACTGTTCATCACCCTAATCAAGAGTCCAGGGCGATGGACAAATTTGGAATGCTGGTGTATGCATCATTGACCTTCGCTTTAAGGTTCTTGAATTTTATGGCACACTTTACTAGGCTCCAGAGGGATTTGATCAAGTACTTATTAGATACCCTTGCAGGAGCTTGGGTCCAAGGAGGTCCAAGTTTACGTGGCATCCCAGCTAGCTACCCCAGAGTCTATTTCCAACTCATCCATGAGGCTTATTATGCATGCAGCCGAAGGGACAGTGAGGGCAGCTGGTTCCAGCATTGCCATAAGGTATCATGCCTGGTCTTTATTCAGCCCCAAAGTCAAAGAAACATTAGCCAGGTGTGAGAAAGATGGAAAGACCGTATCTGCAGTGGGCATACATTTTTCTCCTTCCCAACAGTCCTATTCCAGGAACCATGGGAGTGGGAAGATCTGGTTCAAGAAATGTCAAGGGCCTTCTCGGGATCCACATGGTGATGGCTCCTCTCGGGACACAGGGGGGAGCTCCAATGGAAGACATCAACCCCACGGCAGAGGTGGCCCGCAAAGTCAGGTTTGCAGAGAGTCTTTCTCTGGGAAACCCTACCAGTGCTGCTGAAAAGGGGCCTGATTGTTTACCTCTGGAGGCAGTTGGGGAAGATTGTCTTTGCACTCAGGAGCCTGGTGGCAAATAACAGATACTTTGGTGCAAAGGATTATTGCCAGAGGTTACCAGATTCGCTTCAATATCATTCCAATATCAAGAAGAAGACTTAATGTTCCACCCAATCTGAGGGATCAAGCAGCTCTGGAAATTCAAAAGCTGCTAGAAATAGAGTCATGCAAGAAGTCCCATCAGACCAGATAGAATCTGGATTTTATTCAAGGTTATTTTTGGTGCCAAAAAAGACAGGGGGCTTGAGACCAATTTTGGACCTCAGCCTTCTAAACAACTTTTTCAGCAAACAAAATAATGGTCATGGTTCAGTCTATACTACCCTTCTTAGAGGAAGATGATTGGATGTGCTCCGTAGATCTTCAGGATGCGTATTACCACATAAAAATGGCCAAGTGCTCCAGAAGGTTCCTCCACTTTCATGTAGGAGCCAGTCATTTTCAGCTCTGAGTGCTGCCCTTTGGCCTCACCATAGCCCACAGGGTGTTCACCAAGTGTTTGGCAGCAGTGACATCTCACTTGAGACTACTGCACAGATTCCAGGTGTTTTCATATCTAGATGACTAGCTCATCACCGTTCCCACCAGGCATCTACTACTTCAAACAACAGACTTCGTTCTTCACCTGTTTGCTCACCTGGGCATTAGAGTGTACTACTCAAAATCTCAACTAAATTTGACTCAAGATCTAGAGTTTATAGGAGCCTGTCTTAATACCACCACTTGTAAAGCTTCCCTTCCTCTACACAGGCTGCAAGAGATAAGATCCAAAGTACAAGCCATTCTCTCCAACAACAAGATACCTGCGCTCTTAGTCCTTCAAGCCTTAGGGTCCGTGGCAGCTGCCATTACCTTAGTTCCACTAGCAAAATTTCACATGAGATTACTACAGTGGCTTCTGGCATCCCATTGGCCTATCCTGACCCATCCAGTAACTCATTCCATTTTAATCACCACTGATTGCAAAAAGGATTTATCCTAGTGGATGGAATCCAAGGAAATTCTATTAGGTTGTCCCTTCATTCCACCTCACCTCACCTCAAGGCCATAGTGACCACAGACACCTCCCAGATGGACTGGGGGGGGGGGCATTATCTGGGAAGAACAGTCCAAGGCACTTGGTCTCTGATGGAGGCCAGTCTGCATATCAGTGTTCTGGAACTCTGGAACTGAGGGCAGTGCTTTTAACATTGCAAGCCTTCCAAACTGTCTTTCCTCTAGTAACAACTGCAGTTCAGTCAGACAACATGTCAGTAGTCTGGTACATCAACAAACAAGGTGGAATCAAGTTGCACCCCCTGTGTCAAGAAGCACTCGGTGTGTGGCAATGGGCAATATCTTCCAGCTGCTTTCTGATAGCAACGCACATCTCAGGGAGCTCGAACGTGATAGCAGACACACTGAGCAGATGAAGTCTCCTGCCTCATGAGTGGTCTGTCAATACCAGAGTGGCCTTGCTGTGACCTCTTTGCATCACCCCTGAACAACAAGTGCAACAGCTAATTTGCCCTAATTCCCTCTCAAGGGAAGTCCCCAAGAGATCCTCTCCTTCACAACTGGCCATTTGGGATTACTCTATGCCTTTCTCCCTTCCCACTAACACCTTTCTTCTTAGAGAAAGCCAGCAGGTAAAGAAGCAAGGTGATCCTCATTGCACCCTTTTGGCCTCAACAAGTCTGGTTCCCCTTTCTGTGGCCTCATCTAATTCACCATCCATGGATTCTGGACCCAGTTCTAGATCTGTCTGACTCACAGGGACTGGTGCACCCCAGTCTTCATAACCTCAAGTTTACAGCTTGGCTTCTCCAATTCCATTAGTCGCCAGGAGAAAAATTTATCTTATCCAGTCAAAAAAAATTTAATTGCTTCCCATAGACCATCCACCAGGAAATGGAAAAGATTTTCTATTTGGGTGCACAATAATGGTCTTAATCCATTTTCCGCACCAGTTGAAAAGGTATTGGAGTTTTTAGCTAAGCTTTTCTGACAAGGAGCTTCTACATCTACTATTAAGGTTCAACTAGCTGCTATTTTCAATTTCCACAGTGGCTTTGAAGACCATTCACTAATTTCCAAAAGATTCTGTAAAGTGTTCATGAAGGGAGCCTTGCGGTTGAAACCACCATTTAAAGACCCTCTAGCTCCTTGGGATATGACTATAGTTTTGCAGTCTTTGGTACTTCCACCCTTTGAACTGGCAGCTACCTGTCACTTCGTTTTTTTCATGGAAAACCAATTTTCTAAAAGTCATTACCTCAACCAGAAAGATTTATGAAATTCAAGCACCATCTTCAAACCTCCCATATTTGATTTTTTATAAGGGTAGGGTTTCTCTAAGAATCAACTCATCTTTGCTTCCTAAGGTGGTTTCAGAAACCAATATAAATCTAACCATTGACTTACCTATTTTCTTTCCAAAGTTTTTCCAACAAAGCTAAATATTGCTTACATTTGCTGGATGTTCCCAGACAATTATGTTTCTACCTCAGCAGAACTAAAGAATTCAGAAAATCGGATCAGTTATTTATCTCCTTTCCAGTCGTTCTCTGGGAAATCTGTTTCAAAAGTCACCCTGTCAGGGTGGTTAACAGACTGTATTACTTTCATGTTCAATAAAAAGAATCTCCAATTACCAGTGCCAGTGAGAGTGCATTCTATTAGAGCAATAGACACATCTGCTGTTTTCCTTTCCAAGGCTTCCGTGGATGAAATATGCGCAGCAGTAACATGGGCTACTCTGCATACATTTATCACTCATTACAAGTTGAATCTGGTCTCCAGATGAAAAGCATCCCTTGGCTCTGTGTTTCATGGGTATATCCTTCCATAAGGCCACCCAAGATTTAAAGTAGCAGGGTACTCTGTCTCAAAGGTCAAGGATAAATAAAGATTGACAACATCAGATAAAGAAGTTATGTACTTAACATAATGTTCCATCTGTGTTGTCGATCTTCATTTATTGTTGGCACCCCACCCTCTTTCCCCCTCCTGCAGACTTTTTGGAGGAGCAGACGATTGTCCTGGGAACTTTATCAGGTTTGGCCTTAGACATAGCCTCTTCAATTCCATATATACTTTTGTCTTTCTGTGTAGCTGCAAACTTAATCTCGGGTAATCTTGAGAGGGGTATTGTGGGTAGAGTCTTAGTTCGAAGGTTTTTGGCTTGCACAAGTTGTGTAATGGCCGAGCTGGTTCCGAAGATTGGAACCGTGTCCCAAAGGTCAAAGATGAATGAAGATCGACAACACAGATGGAACGTTATGGTAAGTACATAGCTTCTTTTTACAAATGATGCCTCAGATTAAAAAAGTTTACTGCAAGGTAGGTAACCTTTCTGTATTCAGGGGCAGCCCTACAGTGATGCTTTTGCATGAAGACATGTAGCAACGCAATAAGCTCTCTCCACAGCCATGCCAGATGCGAATGAGGTATTCCAAGGGAGAGGCATTTGTTAATTAGTCAAGTTCTGTTCCCCAAAAACTGCTTGCATTAAAGTATGTACGCAGCCAACCTCAGCTGTGTAAATTAGCAGGGCCACTCATGGCTGCTTGTAGTAATGAAGGTAGCCAAAATATCATGTTATTCCATTATGCTAGAAGTAAATCCTGAGAAATTTAGTAGACAGCCAGATGGTATTGAGGAGGTCTGTGTTAATGTGTGTTTGTGTGTAGCTGGGTAGGCTGTCATAATTCCACTCACCCCTACACTGTTGAGCAAAGCCTGCAACATTGAGTCAGGGGGGAATACTAGCCACCAGGGAGAACACTAAAGGTATATGTCTGGGGATACACTAGCCAGCAGGGAGAACTTGTATTAATGTCATTTACAGAAGATGGGGGTCGGGAGGGTGGAACAACACTAGACACCAGAGAGAAATCTTCACTGCTGTGCCTTAAAAGCACTTGTACAAGATGTTGGTGGGGGTGGGGGGACTAGGCAGCAGGGATACTCTACATGCCCTTCCTTAAAGCACTTAATTTAAAAAAAGGGAGCTGTTAGGCACTGGAGATACTTTAAATAAAGTGCCTTAAAGACACTAAAAAGGATTCCAACCCTGTACCTTCCCTCCTCCAACAGGACTAATCCACTAGACACCAGAGATTTAATTTGGAGAATGCGTAAAGACTTGAAAAAAAATTAAATAAATAATTGGGGGGGGGGGCTTCAAACCCTACACTCTTGCCAAAACATCAGCATTGAGCAGCTGTACTAAATGAGAAGTTAGTGCAGCACATTTTTTAAATATATACTGTGGATCTCTGTCTCTGGCATTATTCAGTACCTACAACCATTTGTAAGCTATGAGGGAGAGAGACAGCACACATAAGGTTTACATCTCAAACTTGTAGAGCAAGAAAGCTAGACACAGCCATAATTAATGATAGGACAAAGAATTAGGGACATATTTTAAGTATTCCTTCTGCAACTCAGGAAGTCACTAGAATAGCAGCTGTTATTAGCATGCTGTACTGAAGTATATGAAGTCTGAAACGTTAACGTCTCGCATTAATGACTGACTGCTGTCCTTCCTTTCTTTATAAGGGGAGATAAAAGAGACATCAGGGACATTCTGACGACACAGGGACAGGTATGGAGTGTGTGTGTGTGTGTGTGTGTGTGTGTGTGTGTGTGTGTGTGTGTGTGTGTGTGTGTGTGTCAGAGTAAATGGAGGGGCCTGTGCATGCATGGGCCGATAGTGTTTACTGCAGGAAAGTGCTGATCTACACTCATGGTAGTTAATAATAATTCAGAGATACGCACATTACCCAGTAATGATAATGTGTTTCTGGATCACAAAATGCCACATCGTGTAAATAAGGCTTTTTAACCGCAGCCCTTAACTGCAACAGCTTAGGTTCTTTCTGAATTCCTGCGGATGTGTTCTAAATGGTTTGACAAACTCATGTTATCTCAAAGTTATATTTATATTTTTTGTAAAAAATAAAAACTAAAGGAATACTTTATTTATTACAGACTTAACGCACTTTTATTTCAAACAGCAAGAAATACAGTTTTGACAGCTGTGAAATCACATACATATTTAAGATACAGCCATGTGTTTACCAAAGCCGAATCATGGTCAAATGGGGCCCTAGGGAGGGTAATGGAATGGGGTCCCCCCCACCCGAACCCATTCCGGTGTCCCATTACTTGACTGTTTCTCCCCAGTTACCCTAAGCACTGTTCAAACCTGTCACTTTGCATACTGTTTTCTTCTTTACTTTTACAATGGTTACAGATATTTGGGTTTAATTTAAACATTTTATTTCAAACTTTATGCACAAACACCATTGGACATTTGCTAAACAAAACAGTACGGTCTCAGAGTAAAAACAGACTTAGCATTAACAGTAAACTCTCTGCCCTTGAAACTCACATTCATTGAAACAGCATTGAAACACACATTCAAAGAAAATACATCTGACCAGTGGCAGATTAAGTTTACCTTTGGGCGGTTTTCAAACCATAAGCCCCTTGCACACATTTAGGACCATGCACATATGCATCGTTTCTTTGAGTCATCTTCCTGATTGTATTAAATTATAATTTTGTATAATACAGCACTATTTCTTAGACTGTTTTATATTTGTAGTTTTAAACATTTTTTCCAGTAAGCAATGAAACAAAACATATGAACCAATAATGACAAAACTGCCCATTTCTGAACATTTCAGCCATAAAAGCCCCCTCAGACTTCTGCCATTACAATCCACCAAATGTCAGTCGATGTGCACAATCTCTACTGAAGTAAAATTCATTTGAATAATTCCACATTAAAAAGATCTGTAACTAATAAAGAGGTTGCTACTAGCAAAGAAGTTTGTATTTCAGTGTTTCATCTTCAAATTCACTGCCTGCTTCCCTTGAAGAATAAATTGCCTATATTACATTAAAAATGGTAACCTGCTAATATTGCAATAGGGAATGGGTAGTAAACCTACAACAGATTCATAGTTACAAGGCACCTCATCTACAGGACACACTTAGGACTGCAGCACCTGAATCAAGCCCCTCCCTTAAAGTACAATACAGTATCAGCAATCCATCTACATGGTGTGGGAGTAGACCCCCATAGACTACTGGATCAAAAGCAAGTTTGCTATCTGTTGTACTACTGACACTGCTTTGAAATTCTCTAGCACAAACAATAATGATCATTTGCTAAACAAAACAGTTGCACATTGAAAACAGCATGAGCAGCAATATATTTCCCTTCCCTTGAAGCTCACAATTCCTTGAAAATGTACTGAAACTCAAAATTCTTTGAAAATTTACTGAAACTCACAGTTCCTTAAAAATGCACTGAAAAACTCACAATTCCTTGAAAATGCACTGAAACTAATTATTTGGTAGTTGGTTTAGAGGATTCGGGCTCTTGTCTGCTGTAACTAAAGTACAGGGCTTGAGCCTGGCTAAAATAACTAACCTATCACCCCTAACTAGAGCATTTCTCTCTCTCTCACACACACAGACACACACACACACACACACACACACACAAAAAAAACCCTGCTTTTTTTAGTTCTCCACTATCTGACAACATAACTCATACTGCTCATTTAAAAAAAATGCTCTCTCTGCTCTGCTGTGTTCCAGTTTAAATTTGCATGCGTCTTACTAAAGTCGCAATGCACAGACACTACTAAGGACACACTCTGCATGTGTCCTTAAAGTAGAAATGTAACGCATGCAAAGTATGCATTTAAAGAAGAAATGTAAGTTTGTGGCAGCCCCCCAAGCCAGTTGGCCTTAGGCGACTGCCTTGGTCGCCTAGTGCTGGATCCTGCTCTGGTCTCTGCCATTAAAAGTTAAAGCACATGCTTTAGTGCATTATAAATTTGAGTATCTAGGAGTCTTTTGTCCTGACAGTTTTAGAAGAAAACCTTAGATCATTACAAGGATTTGACCCTCAGTAGTTAGGATAAAACCCAAACCAGCACAGAGAATAGTGTTGTGGCCTTGCAGCAAGAAGTTCTGTGGCTCAAGTCTTGGCTGGGGTGCCTTCTCTGTAGAGTCTGCATGACCTCCCTGTGTTCGCTTGGGTTTCCTCTGTATGCTCCGGTTTCCTCTCACATTCCAAAGACATGCAGTAGGTGAATTGGACACTCAAAGGAAAAATTGGCCATAGGTGTGAGTGTACAAGTGTGTGGAAGAACTACCGTGGCAGGGCTAGCCACCCAGCGGTGTGCACCTTGGCTCTAGTTGATTGTCATTCTTGAAGTGAAACCCTGACCCCATGTGCAGAAATGTCTAAAAGGGGTTGTGGATGGATAGCTTCATGGTATCATACAGTTTCATTGCACCTTCTTCTACTGAATGTATTTTTGCATGATATTTAAAACTCACTGCCAGTTGTAATGCTTGTGACTATTGTTGGTGTAATTTATATTAAATTTGTTTTTGATGTATGTGCTTCATGAATGTCATCTTTACTCAAAGAGGTTGTGTGTGAAGAAGCCAGTAGTTTAAGTGGTTTGCAGATAGATATGTTTTTTTATGCAGCAGAATACTGCAAACTGGAAGCAGAAACAGTGTTCTACTTTGGCTTATGCCCTTTCTCTGTGGTTGTGCAATGCAACCATGGGATTTAAGTAAGGGGGGTATAAGAAACAAGGACGATTTGTGCTATGCAAAAATGCTTTTTCCTGCATGTGCACTTTTATTTTTCCTCTATTTTTGAAGTTAGTGGATTTACATTCAGTGCATTTATTTAATTAGTGGTAATGTTGGTGGTTATTTGGCTGTGTTTTTACAGACACACATTAACAAAATGCAAAATTTTCCAGACATTTGGTTTAGGATCAAAAGTATAGCTATTATTTTTTTTCAGGATGCTAAATATAAAAGTCCTCAAACATAAATGTGTTGTTATGACATCACACATGGAAATGGCATATACGTCTATATAAAAAATATATCTTTTCAGTATTTTTAAATGTTGCAGCAGTAAAAAATGAAAACATTTTACAGTCAAATTCAAAATGCATTTGTTCTGATGGCTTTGGAGCTAAGAATAGAATTTAAAGACATTTTGTGTTGAGTGAGTTGACACCATTTCCTGAACTTTTCATTCTATCATTTCAAAATGTATTTAGAGGTGCCTTCCCTTACAGTCAGGGAACAAAGTAGCCAAAAATAGTAATATGGGGGAACAAATTTCTGGAAAATTGTTAGAAAGAAGATTAACAGTTACCTGATGTAAGGAGGTAATGTTGTTCTGTCATAGTCAGTTTAAGATGTAACCTTAGAAGGATCTTCAGAATATGAGCTTTTATCAGTGAATTTTAACCAACCCTGGGTTTTTCAAGGTTGGTGAAAGCATGCAGCTTTCTTTCATAATCTCTGTTTTGACAGTTTGCCATCTCAGATTAAAATTTCAAATTACAGCATACGATATTTCTTACTGCAGCAGTGTAGAAGGGACATCTAAAATCATCTGGACCAGGCAGCTGCACTAGAGATGGGTGAAGTATAGCCATATAAGTACAATGAAATTACCTTTTCATCTGTGTACTTGATTCAGAATCTTTCAGAATTTAGTCTTTTGAAATAAGTTCAGTCATGTCCATCGGTGAAAACTGAACATTTCATAAAAACTTTCCTTAGTAACACAAGTATAGGAAGATTGCATGTCTGTTTCCTTTATCACTGCTGTAAATCAAACCTGTGTATTTAAACATCACAAAGTGATGGAGATTTTCCATTTCCTTGGTTGAATCAGGGGAGGTTCTTCTTCCAAATCTTTTTCCCCTGCCCTGTAACCACAATCATGTCTACCCCAATTAATTTATTTTTATGTTGACATTTGTTAAACGGGTATGTCCGACTGAGCAATAGCCCATTTTCAGCAGAGGTCAGGGAGGAAAAGCCCCATATAGAAAACCATTACAGTTACAAAGATAAGTTCAAAAAATGGTTGCAAATAGATAACAGAATTTACAGGATATTTAAATAAGTAGTATACAGCTTAGAAGTTTAAATAAAAACATAGAAGTTATTAGAGCAAAAAAAGTTAACTAAGAGGTAGGACTCAGTAGGTAGGGAAGAAGAAGTAAAGGGTAGCAGTAGGGAATTATAAGATAGGCTAGAAGAAAGAGAAACCAAGATGTAGAGAAGTTTAAGTCTGAAGGAAGGGACAAGAGAGACAAATATAGTAGATAAGATGAGTAGAGTAAGAAGATGAAGTTAGCCAAAATCAGTTAGTAGCTGAAAGATGTTAAGATGGGTTTTGGCATGAGCATTTCCATGAGTTGAAGGTATGAGTATGGAGAAGAGTTATAATGTTCAGTGGGAGTTTGTTCCAGGCTAGGGCAACTGAATAGCTATATAAGCGATGTTCTATTACTTTTTTAGGCTTGTGGATTGCTAAGAGAAACTGATCAGAGCTCAGCAAAAAGTGGGAGGGGTGTAAAAGGATATAAGGGAAGAGATAGCTGGGCAGAAGGAGAGTTTGTTAAGGATGGAGTTAACCAATGACAGTTGAGAGATTAAGAGCAGATGGGGGGAGTTCAAGCCAGTGAAGAGTTCTTAAAGAGAGGCAGTGATGATAGCTGTAGGGTTGATTAGCAGTGAACCTTGCAATTTTATTATAGGTTAGTTCAAGCTTGGCCTTAAGGGAAGATTGTAGGTTGGTTAAGATTGGGGAGGCATTGAGGAGGGCGGGAGGAGGTAGGTGCGGAATCATTAAGGAGGTGTTTTTTAATTTCTGTAAAGCAGTCCAAGTTTTTGATGTGTCTTCTTAATAGAATTTAATATGTGCAGATCAAATTTAAGTTTGTCATCTATGATTGTGCCCAGTAGCTTAGACTGAGTTTCAGCATTTATGATAGTGTTGTTAACAGATGAAATAGTAAATGATGGTTTTATGATGGAAAAGAGACTTAGGCAGAAAAAGGAGAAGTTTAGTTTTTTTTTTTTTTTTTGGATTGAGTGTAAATTGATTGTTGGAAAGCCAATTTTCTATAGAGTGGAAGGAGTTTTGAGTAATTGAGTGAAGGTGCAGGATGTTATCAGAGGTAGAGATGATAGTGGAATCACCAGCATATTGTATGAGAGTAGAGAGGGAGCAGGAGATATGAAGACTGTTGATGAAAATGTTGAAAATTAGTGGTCCAAGGATGGTTGGGGTGCATCCATGTTGACAGGGAGAAGGAGGAGAGCCATTTGACAGATTGTTGCCTATGGGAGAGGTAGCTAGAGCGCCAAGACATGGTAGAGTTAGAGATATTGAGATCAGCCAGTTTGGAAAGAAGCAGGGGGTGGGAGACAGTGTGAAAGGCTTTAGAGAAGTACAGGAAAAACAGGAGACTAGTTTGTTGTTGTCTCTGGCCTGAGCGATTGTCTGGGTGAAGGAAGTAAGAGCAGTGGTAGTGCTATGGTTGGGTTGGAAGCCGGGTGGGCGAGTAGATTTTCATGCAGGAGGTAGTCCTGTAGTTGCTTATGAATACACTATTCTAGCAGCTTTAAAAACGGGGATAGAATAGTCATGGGATGGACGTAAGTTAGGTCAATGGAGTGCCTTCCCTTGTGGATGGGGATAGTATAAAATTGTTTCCAGATAGAGGAGATAGAAGATTCTTGAACAGAGCGATTTAATAAGGATAGAGAGAGGATATGTTAAAGAGCTAGCAGCAATGTTTAGGAAAAGGGGGGGGGGTAAGCAGTCAACTGAGGGAGAACATGGTTTTAATTTGCTGAGAAGAGATTTAATGTAAGTGGTAGGGAGAGGTTTGAATGAAAAGGTATTTGAGTTGATGAGGAGTGTACGTGTGTGGGGTTAATTGTGTTGTTAATGTGTATTAATTAATTTAGCAATAGAGTCAATGAAGTAGGGGTTAAGAATGTTGGTAGTTTCCAGGTGAGTATTGTCAGGACAGGGGTTAGGTGAACTAAGAGTACCAGGGTGAAGAATTTTATTAACAGTGGTCCAGAATTATTTTGGATTTTTGGGGGGGCTTGATAAGGGCTTTTGATAGAAGTTTTTCTTGTCAGTAATTACTTGCTTTTTAGAGCGATTACGAAGATGTTTGTAGTTTTGAAGGTAAGTCTGTTTTTTTAATTTTAGCCAGCATTTCTAGGCTGTGTCTCTTTCCAGCATTAGAGAGCAAGTGGACATGGATAGCTATGGTGCAGAACTGGATTTTATTCTCACTTTCCTAGGGGGAGCTAGGGAGTTAAGAGTTTCAAAGGAATATGGTGTTGAATTTAAGTACTGCTTCATCTAGGGGTAGGTGGTGCAGGAAAGACCAGTTAATGAAGGAGAGTATATTATTTAATATGTCTTGGTTAAAGTTAGAAAAGGGCCAATGATATTTGCATTTGTGTAATTTACAGTGTTGTAGGGTATATCTTTAGATGCAGATGGGAAAGTGATCACTCAAGGAATCAGGTAGTGATTTAGGGTTGTGACAAAGGTTTGGGTTAGAGACTAGGATCCAGTCTAGGGTAGGGCCAGAGTTAGAAGGTTTACTATAATGAGATGGGGTTGTGATGCATTGAGTGAAGCCATGAAGATCTATCGAAGAGTTTGGGGAGTTTAGTGTAATTGTTTTATGGGTGTTAAGTTTGCAGTTCACTATTAAGAGTTCTGTAGGATGAAAGATGGGAAAAGAGACTTTTAAAGGGGGAAAAGTTAAATTTGCTGTTTTAGAGTATAACTCCTCCTCCTCCTTTTTTATGAATTCTGTCAAGACGGATGATGCTGTAACCAGGGTGAGTAACTTCAAAGTCAGTGTTGTGCGGTTTAAGCCATGTTTCAGTGACAGTAACTATGTCAGAAGAGTGTTGAGCAATCCAAGTGAGGAATTAGGTAACTTTATTGAGAATGTTGTGTATGTTTATGGAGTATAGTGTTAGGAGTTTGGAGGGGGGATAGGGTTATGAGAGGTACTACTGTGGGGACCTGGGTTTGGGTGAATGTTACCTGACAGGAATAGGTTATTGGAGATTTGTTTTAGAGTAGAAATACAAAAGCATAAGGTTAGGTATTTGGGTCTGCTTTTTAAGGGGTGAGAAAAGTGAAAGAGAAGCCTGATTCTGAGAATGAATGGGTTATTGTGATTGAATAAGGAGGGGAAAAACAGCAGTAGACTTCAGAAATAATCAAAGTGAAATGTGTAAGAAAACAAAATCACAGAAATTAAAAGCAAAAAAACAAGGTAAGCTAAGAGTTAGAAGGAGATGAAATAACATCAGAAAAAGAGTTGAATAAGGTAGAAAGGAAACAGAAGGGTAAGGAAAGATAAGGGCAACAATAGAGTAGCTGGGGGGGACGGAGACTGATTCAGTGGTGTGTGTCTAGCATTTCTAATTAGACAGTTACAGAAATAGTAAGTTTATACACATACTCTAGCTACCGTTGTTGCAGGCAGCAGCATAACTTCCACGTCACTGGATAGATTCAGAGGAAGATAACTTTAGCTATAGTCGGGAACAGAGGGCTCAACACTTTTCATTCTTTGTTGTTTTTATTTACTTCCTTACTACTTGCATTTTGCTGACCAGAATATTTGAGTGAGTTGGGGCCAATTCCAGAAGAGACCCTGAAGAAAAGTTCCAAGACTGCTTAACTGCAAAAATCCATAGTACCAAGAAGCAAACGTACTATATTAAACTGTAGCTGTAGTCAGACTTCCATCTTCAAAATGTGGAAGACTTCTGGGTTTATGTGGGTTTTCAACAGCTAATTAACTTTTCTTCCACATCTCAAAAATGGTAGCCATCTTTACATGTCTAATGTTTGACTTAGGATTGCTGTTATAAATTCATCATAGCCACTTCATAAATATTACCACTCCAAGTTTACAGCACCTCAGAGAAAAGGGAAGATCCCTTTTGATTTAACTGGCCTAGCTGTTCCAGTGAAAAGATGGTGGCACACCACAGTGACTCTGCCACTTGGATAAGAATAGCAATGCTCATTTATGCTGCCACTTCTGTCAACTTTAACTGCCCTGTCATGTTCGGGGATAAGGGCTTATGATCAATAGTTATATGGCAGTTAGAGTTTATTTTTGCTCCTTGGCCATGGTGGTGCAGCAGTTAGCATTGCTGTCTCACAGCAAGAGGTTCTCCAGTTCGATCCTCGGCTGGGGTGCCTTCTGTGCGGAGTCAGCATGTCCTCCTTGTGGTTGCGTGGGTTTCCTCCGGGTGCTCTGGTTTCCTCCCACATCCCAAAGACATGCTGCAAGTGGATTGGACACTGTAAATTGGCCCTAGGTGTGTGTGTGTGTGTGTGTGTGTGTGCCTTCTGTGGAAGACTGGCAACTCGACGCTGTAAAAAAAACTCCACTGCCAATCATGAGTGGACAGGTGATCTGCTGTGGCAACCCCTAACTGGGAAAAAGTCGAAAGAAGAAGACGACTTTGGCCATTCATGCATTATTTGTCAGGCAAACATCTGAGATGGAGGCTACATTACTGAACTACTGGTGCATTTGTGATTGCATATGTGCACTATTTTCTGACTGCAGCACAGATTGCTGCCTGACAGAAGGTTCATGCTTCCTTGGCTACCCTTTTGCTATGCTGCAGTGCAAGTCAAACTTGCACAGATAGCAGTAGTGCAGTAGGACTAAGCTGTGCCCTACCTAGATAGGAGAGTTAAACTCAGAGGCACACTCCCATCTTCTTGGTTGATCACTCTAGTGCTCAGATCTGGTAACTGAACCAGGTTGTTTGGTCAGCAGTCAGAGCTCTGTCCAGATGTACGTCAGAGCTAGCTTAATATGGGGAGGTTTAAATCTTCAGAGAAACTCTACCTGGCATATTTGTATTGCATTGGAGTAAAAACATTAAATAGTAGATGGTGGCTTGCAACTGTGAATTATACATTATGTGGTAATACTGGCCACCTCTACCACCAGTAACAAGTGGTAGAAGTCCACTGTGGTTTCCTGTTGTCTAGCAGCATTAGTGGTGACTCAGAAATGTTTGGCTCTCTGACAGAATTTACCTAAAGGTAAAGTACATAATTTCTGCAATGTCTCTGTCCTTTTGTTACAGATTGTTAAGGAGTACTTTGTATCTTTTGGTGTGAAAAAATGGTGTCCTGACTGAAATCACTGTTGCAGTATTCTGACATATATGTTGTCGCTGCTGATTTCCAGCCAGGGTATTACATTTTTTCCTTCCCTAGGTCGTATGTCCAAATCATGACCTCCACTTGTATACATTGGGGTTCCACTTTGAACCATCGAATGTTCAGAACATCGACGTTCTGATCATCGAGACCAGAACATCAATGTTCAGAACATCGAAGGTTTAAAGTGCTAGTGCCAGGTAAGTGAAATTGTAGAATTTTGGGTGTGTATGCAGGGCAGCAAGGTGCCCTGCATGTTGTGTGTGTGCCATCTGAGTATTGGCATTGCAGGTAGGGTATGAGAAATCTCCCGATTAGCACTACTGCATATAGCGGTAAACGGGAGGATTTTCCTTACCCCACTGTAGTGCGATCTCGGAGTTGGAATATTAAAGTGGGGGGGGGGCAGGGGGGCAAAGCCCCCCCTGCATAAAATAGTTTTTGTAAGTTTTTTGGTTTTTGTGTGGTTCATTTTGAACCTTTGATGTTCTGAACATCGATGTTCTGGTCTCGATGATCAGAACATCGATGTTCTGAACATTCGATGATTCAAAGTGAATCCACTTTGGGATATATAGATGGATGCATGGGAGTAGTTTCTTAGACTTTGTCGCTGCCAGCCCAATTGGATGTTGTGCATCCATTGGACTGATCACATTTGGACAATGGTACCTTTGCTTTGATTGTGTATCCAGATAAGTGCCCTGTGGGAGAAGCTTCCTTTTTAGTTATATTTTATTTTACATTGTTAAATGTTAGCTTGGAAGGGTAAGTGCAAGTGTGGTAGGCAGATTCCATACAAGGCCTTGCCTACCAAGTATCTTTTGCCTAGGCCTGGAACACATTCACAAATCTTGCTCAGTTTGTCAATTCCCAAAACCCTTAGGTTGAGCCTTTCTGCTCTCAGCATCTTAAGTGTTTGGCCCAGTCCAAGATGGCCGAATCCACATCCTCTGACTTCTATCTGCCACCAAAGAAAAAGCTAAAGAGGCCTAGAACGGATTCACAGTCCAATGTTTCAGACTGCAAAGTACCCGCTGAGGTTCCAGAACCCACGGTATGCCAGGTTACCTCTCATCTGCTTGCTACTTAGACCTCATCAGAGGCCGGTGTGGCTCCTGAAGCCTTACAGGCTGCTGATACATCTGATGAATCACAACCTACTTCCGAGGGAGCTCATGGCATCCCTCAAATATTAGTTAGAGAAGAGATCCCAGGCTCTTTATTGGAAGTTGGAGAAGGTTCTGAACCACCATGTCTCATCCAGGTGGACGTCACGCCTAGAGAGAAAAAACAGAAAACTAGGCATGCAGCCTCTCCCTCAGCAGCTAGGGAAAATGAGTGGATGGATTTCTTGCAGGGATTGTTCAAAGCTGTTATGTCTTTGAAACCTCCCTCCTTGAGGTCTCCACAACTACAGGCCACTCTTCAAAAACCTGCTTAGGTTTCCTCTTCCTTCTCTGGAATAACAAGACTACAATTCTGACCATTCACTAAACTATTCCTCTCAGCTGCATTTTCCAGGATGAATCTGTTCTTTTGTGAAGACTATCCAGAATGTGCTGAAACACTTTGAATTGCAATTCACTCAAATCTCTGATGTTCAGAAAGAGGTGTTACAGTCTTTAGAACGTGGGTACCTCTGCCTCTTCTCTAGTCCCTCCTGTCCTTGAGACTTTTCAGGATGCTTTTCCATCTACCTCTTCTGCACCTAATTCTCAACCATCAGCTCCTAAAAGACTGGACTGGTTTTGCAAGGTGCCTGATTACCTAAAATATTTATACAAGAATCCAGTGGCTGACCCTTGCGCAGTATCTCTGTCTTCAAATAAACCCTCTAAGCTTCTGCCCAGTGCTAATTCCCTACCTATGGACAAAGATAGTAGGGCTGTGGATAGATGGGGAAAGAAGGTTTGTATCTCTGCTACCCTTGAGTTTAGGGCAGTTATGTACTACACAATCAATGACAATGTACTTGATCTCTGTGTTGCATTCCTTAAACAGTTATGCTGGACCATTTTACAGCAGAGTCAAATCTACAGATGTAGAGCCTGCTGCCCCAGGCCACTCAAATAGCCAGACACAGCATTCAGTGCAGTTACAAAGCTGTGGATGCTTCTTCTAGGGCAGCTGTCACTGGTTCTGTTATTTGCAGACATGCATGGCTTTGCAGTCTTTCTATCCCTGAGGATTTCAAATCTAAATTTCTAGACTCTCCTTGTACAGAGACTTACTGTTTAGTCCTCAGGCTACCACTCTCTTCAAAACTCTGCAAGATCAAGATAAGGCTATGAAAGACTGCAGGCAGATTCTACTCTTCTCAATTCCTAGATACCATAGGAACTACCCATAAAAGTCTACCTGCTTCACTAGAAGGAATCCTAAGACTTCTCAGAAACAAAGAGAAAACCTACTAGGAAAAGATACTTTGACAAACTCCATAGAGAACCTCCAGCAGGGAGGCCTCCCTGTGGAAGCAAAAAATCTGTGGCTACTCTACAGCACCCCCCTCCACCTGCCCTCTGTCATATTATTTCTCTCCCAGAAAGACTGTCACTTTTCCAGGCCAGGTGGGAAGCTGTTACCACAGACAAGTGGGGTCCTGTCCATCATGAAGGATGGTGATATCATGTCCTGGGAAAATCACAACCAAATGTCCCTTCCTGCCCCATTACTCAAGACCTCTTATGTCAGGCATCAACGTGCAAGTCCTAAAGGATTTCATGGGAAAATAATTTTACTCCAGGATTTTTCTAGTGACAAGGAAAGAAGGGCAGTAGAGAACCATCCTAAACCTGTCTCTCCTATACACTTATCTGAGAGTACAATCTTTCAAAATGCTCTCTCTTCATACTCTTTTTGCCTTTCATCCTCCCCCAAGCTTAGTGCCACTGGATCTGAAGGACACCTACTTACACATATACCCATTCATTCTTCTTGCAGGAGATTCCTCGGGCTGTCCTCTGACTTCTCACATTTTCAGTTTTCTGCTCTGCCTTTTGGTCTTTCCATGGTTCCAAGAGTGTTCACAAATTATCTACCTCCAGTGCTGGCTTTCTGTCGCACTTAGGGAATCCAAAATTTCCCATACCTGGATGACCTGCTAATCCAGGCTCTCTCTCCAGAAATTCTCCTTCAGCATCTATGCTTCATCCTTCAACTCCTGACAGGTCTGGGATTCACTGTAAATTAAAAAAATAAATCCCACATGGCCCCTACGCAAAATTTGCTTTCCTGGGTTTCAGACTGAACATACACACAAAAAAATGCATGCCTTCCTCCCACAGAAAAAAGTTCAGTCTGTCCATTTTTTTCCAAAATCTCTTCTGCAATCCATTGCTCAGAAAGGGAAATGCTAAGAAGTTTGGGACTCAAGGCAGCCACCATCCCTATGCTTCCCCTGGCCACACTTCACATGAGGAAAATTCAGTGGTAATTGAAATCTATGTGGTCCCAGTACTACCACCCCTTGGACACCCTGATTCTCATCCTCCCTTGTCTCAAGAAGGAGCTGCTTTGGTGGAAGGGACAGGTCATCCTAAACCCAGGACTGCTCTTCACACTACCTGCTCCTTTTCAGCAGGTTCACACAGCTGGTTTGGATGAGGGATGGGGGGGCATGGACTGGATCACACCAGGTGCAGGGTAAATGGTAACCTCATTTCTTGAAGGAACATATCAGTCAGAAGAAAATGAGAGCTTTTCTACAAGCTCTTCAGTCCCCCACCCATCTTTGGATACCCGGGCCACTCCTAGTGTACACAGACAATGCCACAGTCATGTGGTGTATAATCAGGGAAGCAACAGGTTTTTACCAACTGTGCAGGTTAACACAGGAGGCATGGAGCTTGGCCAGCCAGATAGACATCATGCTCATGGCCACGCACATTCCTTTTCAGAACAATGTGCTAGCAGACTCCCTAAAATGGTTCCTAAAGGACCCCCATGAATAGACATTGAACAAAGCAGGTTTTACAGATAATTATCCTTCTGTGGGGCACTCTTCATATAGACCTCTCTGCATAACCAGTGAATCATCAGCTACCCCAGTTCTGCACTAGGGACCCGTGTCCCACAGCCTGGAGGAAAATGCCTTTTCATTCCAGTAGACAGAGAAGTTCCTCTATGCTTTTCCTCCCCTGTGTCGTCTTCCAAAAATTCTTCTCAGGGAACAAAAGGAAGCACTCAG